>NW_004443953.1:22145545-22177764 GCF_000243295.1 Trichechus manatus latirostris
ATTTATATCAAGGAAACAGCTCATGTGATTGTAGAGGCTAGGATGTCCTAAGTCTGTGGTTCAGGGTAGAGGCCTCTCCCAAGTCATGCGGCCGCAGAAGCTGACAAGCCCAAGATTGGCAGGTCGGAGAGCAGGGCTCCCGCTCACAGTCTGTGAAGGTTGACGAATTCCAAGAGCGGCAGGCAAGACCTCAAGGTTTCTCCTGATTCACATAGCTGCAGGTGCTGGTAAACTCAAGATTGACAGGTCAGAGAGCAGGGCTCCACTCACAGGATGTGAAGATCGATGAATCCCAAATTCGGCAGATAAGCTGACAGGTCAAGTCCCAAGAATCAGAGATGAGATGACAGGAGGCAGCTGCAGGATCCACGTAAGCAAAAAGCCAAAAAGTCTGCTTATATTCAGAAGCAAGCCACACCCCCCAAGGAGACTCCCTTTCATCTGATTGGCTACTCACAGTATATTCAATCGTGGGAGTGATCACATTAAAACATTGAGAATCATGACCCAGCCAAGTTGACACACTATCTTAACCATCACACTAGCTGAGACCTTGAGTGAGTTATTTAAACTCATTGAGCCTCAGACTCTGCATATGCAAAATGGGGAATATAATATCTACCTAACAGAGTTATTGGTAAACAAACAAAAAGGCTAAAGAAATGCTAAGTTATGAGCATGCTGAATATTACACTCACCTCAGGTTGTGTGGAGAACATGTGTATGAGACTAGATACTTTTTATTTATTTCTTTTATCCATTCATTGAAGAAACCATCCATCTCTTGCAAATAGAAGTTTGGTTCTATTTTTCAGCTTTACCTTATGTTTCATACTTTCCCAACCACTGCCAAGGCCCTTGATCACAATTTTACAACTAATAACAACATGGCCTTGGAAATAGTGTATTCTGCTCTTGTGACAGACACTAAGGAGCCCACTTGACAGATAATATTCAGGAGCATGTTAGGAAGGAGCCAAATACAAAGGCTGGCTGACATAAACCATATATACGGGAAAACTGGCTCTTTCACTCTTTGTTTGCCCAGTGGACACAGTTGCCAACTGGTACTTCATCTGAGACCTGATGGTTCTCAGGTATTTAGCGTTTGACCTTTAATATTTGGTATTTGAGTGTTCTGGGCATTCTGAGGGTGTCAGTTCATTTATTACCTAGAAACAGGGAGGCCTACTTTTTGCTTTCCTTTCCTCATTTTGAAATTGTGATTCACCATTTCTTCGCTCACAAAGAGTTATATGTATTGTCTTTGAATAATAACACAGCTCCCATCCTATCAGTTTTTAACCTAATACTCTAATAAGAGCTGACTCTTAACAACAGTAGGTAACATTTATATAGCACTTACCCTGCACCAATTCTAGAGGCCTCACATGTAGTATGTTAGTTAATGGTCTGTGGACTAGACACTAAATACTAAATGTATCTTCTCCATTTTAGAGATAAGGAAACTTTTGCACAGGGGTTAAGTTAACCTGTTTATAATCTTCAAGAGATTTTGCACAACTTTTATAGTTGATATGATTTTATTTGCTTTTTATTTAATTGTATATTGTGGACATTTTTATTTTACATTAAAAATTTTTCAAAAATTCACTTTGGAAGGGCCCTGTAATATTTCATCAGTTAGATATGTCATAATTTAATCAAAGATTTCTCTGGGTTGCATAGTTTACCTGTTAAAAGTGTTGTTAATATAAATAAAGCTGTTTTATAAAATGAATTTGTGTCTGTGTTTATGATGATATCCATAGAAAAATTTCCAGAAGCAGAATTATCAGACTAAATGTATGAACAAGTTTGAGCCAACTGATTATTTTCCAGGAGGTGAGTAACAAGTCACAGTCCTTCCAAGTGTTGAAGACTGCTTCATTACACTACATTGAATATGAATATTTGATCATTAAAAAGAAAAATAAAAGAAAAAATAATAGGCAAATCATCACTATATTAATGATTTTATATTACAACTAAGTGATTATTTAAAAAATATTATATGTGCTTTTTCTTCTTTACAAATGATCTGTGAATATTCTTTGACTATTTCATTTTTGTTTTGTATTGTTTTTATTCCTATATGTTCAGTGTCATAAATAGGACATTAATATGCCTGGGATTCTTTTTCTCATATTTGGGGTAAATATTTTCCAAATTTTATTTGCTTTATAACTTTGCTTAAAATCTTTTATATTTGTGAGTTAATTTATTTCTTCAGCATTAAAACATATGAAACAAATAACACATGAAGTTATGTATTCATGTATTGCTGCATGTAAACATGGTTGTAATTTTCGCAATTCCTCCTAGTTCACATCGTTTAGATAGCATATTCAGCACGGAATATACCATGGACTTCCAGAAGAATGAACAAATTTGTCTTGGAAGAAGTACAGCCAGAATGATCCTTAGAAGCAAGGATGTCAAGACTTCCTTTCACGTACTTTGGATATGTTATTAGGAGGGACCAGTCCCTGGAAAAGGACTTCATGCTTGGTAGAGTAGAGGGCCAGCTAAAAGACAAAGACCCTCCATGAGATGGATTGACACAGTGGTTGCAACAATTGGCTAAAACATAACAACGATTGTGAGGGTGGCGCAGGACCAGGAAGTTTTTCGTTCTATTGTATGTAGGGTCACTATGAGTCAGACCTGACCTGATGACACCTAACAACAATAACAACAACCTCAAATTCAATAACTTACATTCATATATTTTTTTCATAATTTGATATTTAAATAATTATAGCTTTGGAGACATCAATTCATACACATAGACTCACGTAGACACACAATGGAAGTGTATATTCCAAGTCCTCAAATTTTTCTATTTAATATTATTTTCTGCCTGTGATGGTTCAGGTTGTGTGTCAGCTTGGCTGGGCCATGGTTCTCAGTGGTTTGGCAGTTATGATGTCGTTTGGCAGCTATGTAACGATGTGGTCACCTCCATAATGAGATCTGACATAATGTAACCACCTCAATGATGAAATCTGCTATGAGCAGCCCGTCAGTTGAAAGGCAGTTTCCTTGGGGGTGTGGCCTGCATCTAATATATGTGGACTTTCTGGCAAAGCTCACTGACTTTTGCTTGCTCGGAATCCTGCAACTGGCTCCTGTTCATCTGACCTCCGGTTCTTGGGACTTGAGATAGCAACTTAACTGTTAATCTTGGACTTTGTCAAACTCTGCAACCTGTGAGCCATAAGCCTGCTGTTTGACCTGCCAGTCTTGAGTTTGCCAGCCCCTGCAGCTACATGAGTCAGAAGAAGTCTCCAGCCTGACCCACGGACTTAAGACTTCCTAGCCTCTACAACTGCATGAGTCATTTGCTTAATATAAATCTCTCTGTATGTGTATATATATATATACATATATATATAAAACTTTCTATCACAACTTACGAGAGTTTACAGGTTAAAATGATATCTGTATGCAAATATATATATATTCTTATGGCATATTTGCAAAATGACTGGAAAGAGAAGTTCTTGGCCCATATTGAGGGCTGTGTGTCAAATATTTTGTGAATTTGACTGCATTTTGCTCTGTGAAACTATTCCTTATACCATATGGTCAGTTTTTATTTGCCTTTAAAGGTACTATGAGTACAATATGAGGTAAATCATTTGTCAATGAACCAAAGAAGAAAAACAGAAACCGAAAAGGCAACCGCCTAAGACCTCATTTCAATGAAGGAAGACAAGAAAGAAATCATGTTTTGATAAAGCTAGCAGACTTAAATATATGTACTAAGATTCCATATGTGTTTTAGTTTAAAGGGAGAATCTTTAGCTGGAAAAATCTGACAAGATTTAAAGCGACAAACCAAAAACTATCTGGGTCTTGTCTCCCTTTTATAAAGTGTGGTCTCGTCATGTCACTCAGGAGTGTTTTATTCCAACTTAAAGCAGAACCAAAAACTGATTAATGCTGACATTGCTTTCCTATGTCTCTGTACTGTCTTTGTACTGAAAGACAAACCACAGTTTCAATAAAAGTGTTTGTCAGATAAGAGCACAAAAATTAAATGTGTCTGAGGACTCTAAATAAAATGTAGGTCTTCTGGTTGCATTCCTTTCTTACAAGAAGAAATAAATAGGCTGAAAATGTCCAATAAAACATAGGAAAATATTACACATTTTAAAAAATAATTAAGATAAAATAACCAATACCAAAACAAAAAAAAAACACAAAAAACCCCATTGCCATCAAGTCAATTCTGACTCATAGCAACCGTATAGGACAGAGTAGAACTGCCCCACAGGGTTTTCAAGGCTAATCTTTAGCAAAGCAGACTGCCACATATTTCTCCAGTGGAGTGGCTGGTGGGTTTGAACTGCTGACCTTCTGGTTAGCAACCCAGCGCTTTAACCACCACACCACCAGAGCTCCTTAAAATAATCAATAGCATATAAGATAAAGAGCAAAATTAGATAGGCTTTAAAGCAAAAAAAAAAAAAAAAAAAAAAAAAAATTCCTATTAATTATCTCCAACTGATATATTTAGAGAATCTTTTCCTTCCCCCCACAGGTAGCTTTCATTACATTTTCCAGCTGATTAAAAAGTATTGGTTCTTTAGATCAGATGCAGTTCTATGAATTTCCCCTTCCTCAATTTAGCAAAATTGTCTCCTTGAATTCTATTGAAGCCATTAACATCCACATCACTAACTCTGGGCTTGAATTTTGTACACTGCTACTTGCCATGCTATCCTTGGCGTCCATGCTGTAGATGAGGCTTCTTTGTAATGAGGTCGTTTTGGAATTTTAGTAATTAATGCTCCCCTGGATGAATTCCAATGCAATTTTGCCTTATGCCTCCCAAGCTAATCCTAAACTTTAGTTAAAAACCTATGTCTTCCTATGAGCCAGAGCCAAAAAATCTGCTTATGCTTCATGAGTTCCAGCTCAAACAAGATGATCTTAATGGAACATCTGTGATGGACATTTATTTAAAATTATTTCCAAGAGTTATCAGAAATCCAGTAGAGCGATGGTATAAACCCAAAAAAATCAAAACATGCTGACTAAAAACTGACTGTATTGATTTTCTGTGACAGTAAGTCAGCTCTGTCATAGTCCTCTAAATTATAGTCTCTGCCTTGTTATGGGCCCAGAGTGTGGATGATGATGGCTGGGATGCCATATTTATAGGCTGATGAGTATTTACCCCAGACAGATGAACCTTTTGATTTCTGTAGTATATGCAATAAAGCACTACAAATTTAATTCATAGTAAGCGTTTTCAGTGATGTGAGCATTCGTGTAAATTAGATTGTACTCTGAGGAAAAACCTGTGACTATATTGATGCTGAAGTCAATAGTTTTTTTGACAATCTGAGTTTTATCTTTAAACCCTTTTATAAGCAAGTTATGAGGCAAATTGTGGATTTTACTGGTTCTTTGCAATTAGATTGAGAATAAAAGTATGTATAAGACACTGTTTGTTCTGGCTAGCAGTTGATAAAAAACACATGCCCTTGTGGTTATATCTGACAAAATTGACTTCTGATGAGGTTCTTTGAACATTGGTTAAGCCAATGGTATTATCCACCCTAAATTTCCCAGTTACCCTCACCTATATTTCCTTCTTTATTTTCTCTCTCTTTTGTTTCTCAAGAAAATTGCCTCTCCATTTCTTCATACTTTATTTAACAAATCAATCAAATGAAGAGTTAATAAGAGTCTGCTATGTGCCAGACTCTGAACTGCATGCTGGGAATAGACAGTTGATTTGAATAGTCTCCATCCTAAAGGAACTATCTATACTTAGAGGGTTTCATATATGAAAATGAGTGATTTTTTTCTGCTTCTAGACAACATGATGCACTAACACAGGCTCCTGTTTTCCTCCTTAGAAATAACCACAGGACAGATACAGAGGTTGATGAATTCATTGCAAAATTCTGGTGGGCACTTGTCACATTGTATTCCCAGTGACTGATGCCTCACTACGATATACAATGCAGTATGAATAATGCTTCCTGAAGTGTGTAAAGTAACAGCTGTGAGTAAAGCAACAGCTGTGAGAAACTCTACTTGACTATTAATAAAAAAACTGTGAGAAACCTTTGGAGAGATCTTGATGGACCAAAGGTTGTGAGTAGTAGGGAAGTTTTCAGATTAGAGAAGACCAGGAGTCTCAAATGAGCCACAGGTAGGGTAGACTTTACATTTGTTTCTCTGACACAGTGGGGTAACAAGAAGGCCTGGAGCCTGTCCGTGGTGGAGAGTCACTACCAGTGAGTGCACATAGCCTGGGGAGGCCCTGGACATTCTCTGCAACTTCATCCTTGCTCTCCCTTCACGGGCCTATCAGATAAGAGGGCCAGGGTCCTGAATAAAAACAATGACAGGAGCAAAGCTACTAGAAGTTTCCTAAAAGTACGACAAGGCTGGAAGGGGTATGAGTCTAGATCACAACACTAGAGTTACCATCTCTAAACCAAGGGGAACACAAGTAAGGACTCAGGTTTATGTAACTCTTTTCCAGTAATGAATATTAGTCAAAGCAATTGGTAAGACCAATAAAGTACATGTTCCCATTTATCCAAGAAGTTCACGTAAGTATATAATACAAATAACTAATGGAAAAAATCAGAACTAATACAACACAAAAACCAAAATTTAAACTTCACATTATAAATATATTTAACAGATAAGGAAAAACATTAAAACATGAAGCAAAATAGAGAAATTTTAAAGATAGAAAGATATAGGTATTAGGAAGAAAAAAAAAGCCTAAATGAGGATATTAAAAAAAAAGTATGTAGTAAATGATTGTAGGAGACAGAAACAGTGAGCTGGAGACAGGTGGACGAACTCTGGTCAGAAGGCACAGGAAGGGATTAACTGGGGTTTAAAATGAGAGAAAATTGTTGTTGTTAAGTGCCATTGAGTCAATTTTGACTCATAGCAACCCCATATGACAGAGTAGAACTATCCATAGGGTTTTCTTGGCTATAATCTTTATGGAAGCAGATCACCAGGTCTTACTCCTGTGGAGCCACTGGGTGGGTTTAAACTACCAACCTTTCGGTTAGCAGTCGATTGCTTAACCATTGCACCACCAGGGCTCCTTGAAAGAAAAATAGGTACATAAAAATGGAGGATACAGGCAGAATTATCACCATCTCGACTGTAGGAATCACCAAAATAAAGAAAAAAATATTTTTGTGATTTTGTGATTAGAAATGATATCTTAAACAAGCTCCCAAATAGCAAAAATACAAAGGAGAAAAACTGAAAGGTGTGATTTTATGAAAAATGAAGATTTCTATTCCATGAGCTATCTGGAAAACAAAGTCAAAAGAAGAATGACAGAATAAGAGAAACTATTTGCAATGTCTAACACTGACAAGACATTTTAACAAGGATATACAAAAACCTTTATGCCTCACTTCTGGGAATGTAAACTAGTGCGGGAATCCTGACAAGGAATCAGGAAATCCTCCGTGATATAGTGTATGCATGTTCCCTTACCCAGCAATTCCAATCAATATACTCCAGAGTCAACCTCACACTGGGAAACAGGAAAGAAGTCGTTCTTGTTCTCATTGTTTGGAGTAGAAGAGTTGAGGGTAACCTAGATGACTACCACTAGAAGAATGGAGCAGTTAAAATATGGTATACACACATAATGGAATACCATTCAATACTCCAAAATGAGAACTAGAGTTACTTGTAGTATCATGGATAAGACTAAAAAATACAGTGTGAAAATATTAATTAATAATGATGTTTATAGCACTATACTATTTATGGAAGTGGGACATCCATATTTACACATACTCACAACACTATAACTCTTCAAATATGGAAGTTATATTGAATATTAATATTTAAAATAACTAGAAAAGACATGACTATGGTGAGAAAGGAACTAAAGTGAGATAATGTTGGTAAAAAATAGCACATTAAAATAAAATCATGTGCTTTATTTGGAAGATCATAGAATGTCGTCAGGAGAGTTATATAATCAATCATGTTCGTCTCATTGTCTAAAAGAAAAGAAAATAATAAATTATATTAATGATGTCAACATGGAGTTATAAAGGAAAGTAACAGATAATCACCAGGTGCACTTCTTGGTGGGGGCTAAGTGAGGGAAAGATGGTGTGAGGTTCTACATGATGTTTTTCAGTCCTCTCTCCCCCCAAAGAAGAGAAAAATCAAAAAGGACCTACTGCTTAAAATAAATCTTGAAGGATAAATAAGATCTAATGTTTTGGAAAAAAGTTATTGGGGAAGAAGGACTTCAAGAATATGGGCACTGAGCTGCTTGAAAAATTACAGAGGGCTAAAAGAACATGGCACATTCAGGAAATTCTCAGTAAGTCACTATGTTGGCAAGAGGAGGATAAATTTGCAAATTTAGGTGACAGGCAGGTCATGAAGTGCCTTGTGTATCATGGAGTTTATCCTGAAGGACAATTTAAAATGGAAAAGTAATATGATGATGTCTTAGGCTGGGTTCTCTAGAGAAGCAAAATCAGTAAAGTGTATAAATATATATACATACAGAGAGATTTATATCAAGGAAACATCTCACATGACTGTAGGGGCTGGAATATCCTAAGTCAGTGGATCAGGATAGAGACTTCTCCTGATTCACATAGCTGCAGGGGCAGGTGAACCCAAGATCAGTAGGTCAGACAGCAGGACTCTTGCTCACAGGCTGTGAAGATCGACAAATCCCAAGATCAACAGATAAGATACCAGCTCAGGTCCCAAGAACTGGAGGTCAGATGAACAAGAGACAGCTGCAGGATCCAGAACAAGCCAAGAGCCTTGGCAAGGAAAGCAGGAAGGAAGTAGACAGCGGAGGGCAGAGAGATAAAGGCTGAGGGGGTGGTGAGCCACCACAGGCCCTGCACCCACCAGTACCACTCAGCAGATTCCATCATGGGGGTGATCATATATCAAATTTCAATAGGGAAGTGATCACAATATTATACAACTACCAAAACACTGAGAATCATGGCCTAGCAAAGTTGACACACGGTCTTAACCATCACAGATGAGATTGCATTTTTAGGAACATTACTCTGAAAAGAATACAGAGGATGAACTGGAGTTGAGGATGGTATGAGACTTGGGGCATGGAGAGGCATGGTAACTAAGCCTGATATGGAGAGGCCATACCAAGGATATTTCCATACCCCCTACAAAGAAATAATCAGTCCAATATTATCAAAGGCAATGAATGGGTAATGGGATGAAGAGACAGAAGTAAGAGATTGAGGAAGAAGAATTTATTCAAGTAAGTATATACGAGGGAGATGGAAAAGGAATATCAGACAATGTCTAGATTTCTGATTTTATTAATTGAATTGTGACAGTGGTAGAAGTAGGAAAAGCAAGAGAAATTTCAGATAAGTCATGGGATGGATGTGGATTTGGAGTTTCCTAAGAAATAAGTTGTCAACAATGCTGTTCATTAAGGGTTTGAAAATGTAGGACTGGAGCTCTGGAGCAAGATCCGGACTGAAGACAGAGATTTGGTGGTCATCTATGTGCGACATGGATGTAGATGAGAATGCTTCAGGATGGTGTTTGGAGGATGAAGCAAAGGTGGCAAAGGATGGAATCTAAATAAACATTTAAAATTTGGGCATAAGAAAAGAAAGTCTTAAGAATAGTGTGTACCACTCTGCCTTCTCCACTAAATACTAAAAGAAAATCCCATCAAATTATTTAAGTATGATGTTACATCTTTGTAGATGTAATTTTATATATTTCTCCATAAGTGACTTCAAAGTGGGCCTCTATTTCAGATAGTGGTGGAAAATTTAATATAGCCAGTTCATAAGCACACTTACTTCCAGATTTAATGTGGATCATTAAAAATTCAGACTAATACATTTTCTCTCCTCCTCCTTCTTTATCTTACCCTCCCTTCTTGAAGGTGATCTAAATTGTGATATTGAGGGAGAATATTTACTTATTATTCTAATATCATAACAAATTTTGGATAACATTGCAAAGAATGAGAATTCCAGAACACCTAATTTTGCCCATGAGGACCTGTACTTAGACAGAGAGGCAGCTGTTTAAACAGAACAAGGGGATACTACCTGGTTTAAAGTCAGGAAAGGTGTGCATTTCACCTTTCCTTTCACCATACTTATTCAATCCTTATGCTGAGTAAATAATCCAAGAAGCTGGACTATATGAAGAAGAACGGGGAATCAGGATTGGAGGAAGACTCATTAACAACTTTCGATATGCAGATAACACAAGCTTGCTTGCTGAAAGTGAAGACGACTTGAAGCACTTACTGATAAAGATCAAAGACCACAGCCTTCAGTATGGATTACACCTCAGCATAAAGAAAACAAAAATCCTCACAACTCGACCAGAAAAGTTGTCAAGGATTTCATTTTACTTGGATCCGCAATCAAAGCCCATGGAAGTAGCAGTAAAGAAATCAAACAATGCATTGCACTGGGTAAATCTGCTGCAAAAGATCTCTAATGTGTTAAAAAGCAAAGATGTCACTTTAAGGACTAAAGTGTGCCTGACCCAAGTCATGATATTTTCTATCATCTCATATGCATGTGAAAGCTGGACAATGAATAAGGAAGACTGAAAAAGAATTGATGCCTTCGAATTATGGTGCTAGTGAAGAATATGGAATAAACCATGGACTGCTAGAAGAATGAACAAATCTGTTTTGGAACAAGTACAGCCAGAACACTCATTAGAAGCAAGGATGGAAAGGCTTTGTTTCACATACTTTGGTCATGTTACCAGGAAGGACTCGTCCCTGGAGAAGGACATCATACTTGGTAAAATAGAGGGTCAGTGAAAAAGAGGAAGACCATCAATGGGATGGATTGACACAGTGACTACAACAATGGGCTCACACATAACAACAATTGTGAGGATGGTGCAGGACCAGGCATATCAAAGGAGGGTTGTTTGCAGTGAGTGTCAGACATTATTTTCACCAGTTTCCACAGAGGTGTAACTGATCTTTTCTGCTCTTCAGAATTGGCCCCTACGATGATAGCTTTGTAGATGAGAATCCACATAAAGCCGACTCCCAGAAGGCAGAGAAGAATCATACCCACGCTTTCCTACTTCTCCATCCTTTCTGAGGCATGATATATAGTCAATATTCTGAAGCTCATATCTTTGCTCTCGATATGTAAGCTAGTGTTTTGAATTCCAAGAGAAATTTTTTTCCTCAATAAAGCATGCATATTGCACATCAAAGAATTTTAGCTTTCAAACTGATGCTGTGTATAGATTTACAAAATCTACTTTATGACTTAAAACCAATCTTTTTCCTCAGGGCCACCACACATAGAAAGTGATCAATGCTGCCTGAATTATTGGGAAAAGGAAAGACTACAAAACAAGTTGGAAAACAGTAAGTTCTTAATATATCACAATATCATCTCCTTACTACTTGATACCAAGTTTGGTACTAACCAAGCTAGGTTACCTTCTGTAACAAACAACTCAAGATACTAATATGATAAAGATTTATTTCTTATTCACATTCTAGGGTAGTGCAAGGGGATGGAGGATGAGGGAGTAAGTGGGGACTACGCTTACTCAGGGACCTATGCCCTTTCCATCATCCTTCAAAGACTGAAGTCCTCCACTGAATCTCTGCATCTGGCTGGCAGACATAAATGAGAAAGTGAGTAAAAGTTCCCATGGAATATTTTATGGGTTAGCCAGTGTGGTGGGCAAAATTCTTAGATAGCCCCCTAGGATTCCCATCTCCTTAGTATATACATATTGTGAACATGAGGGATTTTGCTCCCACGATTAGGTTGTTACATGGCACAGATGCGTTTTTAGAAACGGAGACTATCAGGTGATCTTGACCTAATTCTATTGGACCTAGGTCTAGAGCTCAGAGACTGGAAATCAGAGATTCAAAAGGAGAGAGATTTGATATACAACAAATTCTCTTTTGCTGGCTTTGAAGATGGAGATGTGCAATGTGACAAGGACCTGAGAGTAGTCCTGGGCTGACAGCTAGCAGGAAAACGAGGACCTCAACCTTACAGATGCGAGGAAATGAATTCTGCCAACAACTAGTGAACTTGGAAAAGGACCTCAAGCCATGATAACAATTGCAGCCCCATGTGGATAAATCTCGAGGACATTATTCTGAGTGACATAGTCAGACATTATTCTGCATTAGTCACAAAAGGACAAATATCGTATGATCTCATTTTTATAAAAAGAAAAAAATAGATATACATACAGAAACCAGTGTTCATTGGTGGTTATGAGGGATAGGTGGAGGGGGAAGAGGGGAAATCACTCTTTAGATAGTAGACATTTAGAATTTTTGGTGATTAGAAGGGTAACACTGAACATGGGTGAAATGCACACAGCTTGACCAATATAAATGATGTCACTAAGAAGTACACACACACAAAGAACATTTTTGGCAAATGCTAAGACATATATAATTTTGATATAACAACCAAAAAATATATGTGTGGTTACATATATATGTATGTATGCATATATGTGTATAGCTATGTATATACATGTGTGTGCATGCATATATATTCATATATATAATAAAGCCCATAGGGGGCAGAGTTACAGATAGTTCTTAGACATGAGCAGACCTCACGGGATTGGTTTTCTAGGTTTGAAGCTTAGGACCATAGTCTCATGGGACAACTCTGTCAATTGGCATAATACAGTTCATAAAGTTTGTTTGCTACACCCTAGTTTGGTGAGTAGCGTTTGGGGTCTTAAAAGCATGAGAGCGGCCATCTAAGATACAAGTATCAGTCTGTTCTCATCCGGAACAAAAGAGAAAGAAAGAAACCAAAATTTCAGAGAAGAAACTAGTCTACAGGATTAACAGTCTACACAAACCATGGCCTCATCTACCCTGAGACCAGAAGAACTACATGGTGCCTGGCTACCACTAATGACAGTTCTGATAAGGGACATGATAGATAGACGGATCCTGCTAGAATGGTAGAAAAATGTGGAACAGAACTCGAATTCTTGAAAAGTCCAAACTTACTGGACTCATTGAGACTAGAGGACTCCCCAAGACTGTCATCCTGAGATACTGCATAAACCTGAAATCAAAACTACCCCGAGGTCACTTTTTAGCTAAATAACAGATTGGCTCATAAAATAAAGAATACTATCAGTGAGTACTGCGCACCTTTAAAAAATCATCTATATGAGACCAAATGGTCACCAATTACTCTAAAGGAAAGATGAAGGGGTAAGGGGACAGGGAAACCAGATTACTGGAAACAAAACATCCAGAATAGAATTAATAAGAATGTTGACACATTGTGAAAAATATATCCAATGTCACCAAACAATTTGTGTAATAATTGTTAAATGGGAATCCAAATTTCTATGTAAACTTTGATGGAAAACAAATAAAATGTTATTAAAAAAATAAATAAAATAAAATTAGCCAAAGCTCCCCCCCACCCAAAAAAAAAAAAAAAAAAAAAAAAAGAATTGCAACCCCAGTCAAAATCCTGTGAAAATGAAGAGCAGAGTATCCAGTCGTGGCATGCCTGGACTTCTGACCTATTGAAACTGATATAATGTATTTGTGCTATTTTAAACTGCTCAGTTTGTGGCAATTGTTAGGTGTCAAAAGGAAACTAGTACAGCTTGGAAGTGACTTGCATCACATTCACGCATACTGCATTAGCCAGGATTCAAGCAGACAGCCCATCTGAATGCAGGAAAAACTGGGAAATACAGATCAGCTTGTTCCTAGGAGGAAAAGGAAATGAGTTGGTGAACACATAGCAGTGTCTTTGCCACTTTTATCCATTTTAGCTAAAGGTAACTAATCCATAGTCTCTGGGGCTTTTAAAATCCACATCCTAATATTCACCTAGAATTTAATCTGATTCACTCATTTCATTTTCTTACAAGAATAATAAACGTGATAACTATAACAGGATCAGTGGAGAACAATGCCAATTTTTAGATCTGGTTTTTACCTGAATGTATTAGGTGGGCTTCAATAAGATATTTAACCACTCTGTCTCATTTCTGTTTCTACAAACAGGATAAAAATAGCAAATGAATAATCCAAAAGACGTATGGAAGAACAGAAACTAAACCTTTCATGGAATAGAGTTTCGGTTTACCCTTGACAGGCATGAAAATTAAAACTATTCCCTCTTGTGTATATTCAGTGACTACATCAAAGCCATCTGATAATCTAAATAGGAAAATCAATCTGACAAATGCTTGGGTTAATTGTTCTCTGTCTTTCCTTCAATAAATGCTTTTATAATAAATTTTATACATGAGAATGTAATTTGATAGTGACCCTTTGCTCATTCTATTTTGAATGCTGTCCCGGAGATCTTAACCACAAAAATTTTTTGCTTATCATTTATATTCTCTCTCCAGCCCAGATTTGTGCCTTGAGTTCCAGATCCATATTTCCAGCTGTTTAATCAGTATTTTTACCAGGTTATATCAAACTTTGTGAGACCCAACAACATGTAAAAAATTGTGCTAATTATATTTCACTCCAAACACGCTTGCCACTGTATTTCTTATCTTACAGAATAGCACCATATCCATTTAGTTTCCCCAAGTCAGAATCCTGGGCTAGTCTAAAGTCTTTTTTTTTTCTTTCTTCTGTTATTCAATTTTTACCAAGCCCTGTCTTCTTTATTTTCTACATATGTTTCAAATCTGTCTTTTGCTCCCTATTCCAACTAGATTTCATTAGCTCAGGCCCTAGATTATCAGAGCAGCTTTTTAATTGAATTCTTTGACTCCAATCCATCAGCTTATGTACCACAGAGCTGCCAAAGTGATCATTCTAAAACATAAACCTTCTTAGCACCTGCTTTAAATCATTCAGTGGCTCCCTTCTGCATTCAGGCAAAAGCCAACTTTTTAGATGTGATTACAAGGACTATTATGATACACCCCCTTTGTATATTTCCATTTTAATCTCTTGCTACAGACTCAGATGATATCTCTTATCCAGCTTTATAGAAATTCTTGCAGTTCCAGAAGGAGGCATGCTCTCTACCACCAAGTCATTTCAGATATTGTTTTCGTTACCTGGAATATCTTTACTTACCTTATCAATCTTGTTAAATGATACTTTTTATTAAAGACTCATTTGAAATATTCCCTTTTTTTGAAGACTTCTGTAACTTTCTTGGATGAAGTCAGGTGCCCCTCAGAAATTTTGAAACTGTGAACCTCTGCCATAGACATCTTTCCAACTGTGTTGCCATTGTCAAGCTCTGGAAGGTCCCCCACAGTTGCTTTGAGGATGAAGTCTAAAACTTGCTTTAGTATCTATGTTTCCAGGGAATAGCTTAGCACTTGAAATATGGGGGATACTCCAAAAGGTGATCTATGATTGGACAGATATATGAATGCAGGGAAGAAGATAAATTGAAAGGAAATTAGAGGTTAGAACTCAGAAGACACAGGAAGGGGGTGTTTGAGAAAAAGAATTGTGGGACTTCTACTTATTTTTTCCTCTTGATTGGCAGAATCCACATTTCATGTTTCTTTATATCTAACCACAGAAAGTATGTCGTTATTCCATACTAAATAATAATCAAAATACAAAATTGTTATATTCCTTTTTAAAAAAAGGTATAAATCGCAATTTATAGAAGTAACAAGTTATGATTTGAATGAATCTTATGAGATTTTATGTAATTTCTATTTTAAATAATTCACAAAAAAAGGGAGGATAAGAAAGACACACTGACATAAGTAATTTCTTATCATTCAATAGAACACATTATTTTAAGGAAATTTTTGCAATAAATAATCTTTTTTCTAAAATTCTTAAAAAGTAAAATAAACAATCCAGTTCTTTAAGGTGGAGTGGTTTGCACTCAACTACTAACCTAAAAGTTGACAGTTTGAATCCACCCAATAGTGCATGCAAGAAAGGCCTGACAATCTGCTTCCATAAAGATTACGGCCAAGAAAAAAAAAAAACCTATGGAGAAGTTCTCCTCAGTAATGCATGGGGTCACCATGAGTCAGAATCAATTTGATGACAATTTTTTTTTAAATATTTAATTACACCCAAAAAGATATAACAGATTATTGTCATGTCTATACACGTGTTTTAAGTGCCCTTTTGTGGGAAGAAAGACATCTGAGTAAGCTTGTATTTCTTCCTTGATTCTGGACATTGAAATACTGAAGACACTTTATAACAGTAATGCTTAATCTGAAAGTCATATTTATACCAAACTCACACCTATATAACAACTCCTCAAACAAACAAGAGGAGGAAAAAAAAAAAAAAAGTATAAGAGCAAATGAAATAGGTGTCCTAAGGTTGAGACAACAAAACATTGCACTTCAAACCATTTGCCTAAAAACTATAGTTCAAATAATCCTAAGATTAATCATACAGCTATGAGAGAGATAGACTATGTGGGCACTTATATTTATGACTTTGTGCATAACTGTCTTATTTTTGAATTAATAATCCACAAAGTCATCCTCATCAGTAAAGTGAGTTCTTTAATTGTCAATAATATCTGTTAAATAAAAATTTAGCCTTTTCCTTTTCTAATGTCTATTTAGAATTTGAGCTGGCTAGAAGTGAAATTTGACTCAATTATTAACCAATTAAATATTCACTTTTACCATTTAAACTGACTCAATATTCCAGATTTGGAAGAAGCTTGAGAAACCCTTGGTGGCTTTTATTGTTGTTTTAGGTCTTCTGGTTTTACAGTCTCTGGGTTTTTATTTTAAGTTGGAATACAAAGAAAAACTCAGCCTCATGCTGTCCCATGTGAAATGCCGTCTGTGTTTTCCTCCCTGTGCTTCATTTTCCTGCATTCCTAGTGTATTATGAATCCTGTTCTCAGTTTACAGGTATGTGGACTATTTTGGGTTATTTCCAAGAATTTAACATTCTAGAAAAGGCAGCAGTGTTTTAAAGGAACTATTCATCAGAAAACTTCTGAGATTTCAGAGCTATACAAAAATGAAAGTTATTCTCATAGTTAATCACTTCATATTACACTTATTTGTCTAAAGGTGACATTCGTTTCTAACACCCTGATTTGTTGACTTTGTACTTTCCTTGACTGGAAAAAAAATAAACTTTATGTTGTCACAGACAAAAGAAAATGTTTAAGTAAATATCTATATTACATATGTGAGCACAGGTAAACAAGGTTTTAATATTAACTGAAATTACTGTTTTTGTTTAGTTAATCCTACATTATATGACTATTTAAAATTATGGGTGACAGATTGTTCCCAGTTTTATATTGAATTTTTCTAACTGTAAAGTTGCAGTTTTTGTTCTTTTTAATAATGCCAAGAAAGGCAACATTTTTTATTTATATTTTATGCAAAGTTATGTTTACATACTCCATTTACTTTATTTACATATGCTATTTACATACTCTATCTGTGGAAATTGGCAGTTGGCTGGAGAAGTGTGTTTAGGGAGTTGGAAAAAAATCTATTTAGATCAATAATTTTGTGATCTTTAGGAAATCTGCCTTGTATGCTAATGGATACTAAAAATACTACCATTATTCTTGCATAGCCTCCAAATAGAGAAGGAATCTAAACATTGAATGACAGAAAAATATAAACAGTGAGCATATCTCAAATTTACTAAATTGCTGAAGTATTAAATGGCTCTGGTAACATTCCTAAAAAATAAATGTATGTGAAGGAGACCGAGCCAACATAGTACTATAGACAGAAGCACCACAACAGCCCTCCACAGCAAAGACCCAAAAAACTAAGTAAAACACAGACAAACGTCAATCCTGGAACCCTAAGTGTTAAATGAAGAGATAAAGAACTCAGCCAAACACCGAATGGAATAAGAAACTGAGAGAGAACAGACAGCAAGGAGAGATACATGTGGAGGTCCCCTTTCAGCTAATGCAGTACGGATTAGCCATACTGGACACCTGTTGGAGATCGGCAGACAGGGAGTATGGGAAAGCAGCTTCACAGAGCTCCCAGCAGGAGACAGAGCATCTGGTAACAAGTGATATATGCTTTCCCAGCACCCATGCTTCTCCCCTCAACTTGACCTCTGCCACTTCATAGCTGGCTGTGGTCACTCAGCTGGCCAGGAAGCGCAGGGTCTGTGCCACTTGGATTCGTTCCACCCACATCAGAGATCAGCAGACAGCGAGTATGAGAAAGCAGCTTCATGGAGCTCCCAGCAGGAGACAGAACAACCACTGGATCTGCACTGCTGCACCATGGCTGAGCGACTGGCCCTGACCATTGGACAAGGACGTGAAAAATATCATGCCCACAGACGAGCAAACAACAAAAAACATGCAGCCCTCCTGCTCAGACATATCCAAATAAAACATAAAAGCAGGACAAAACAAACAAATCTACAATCAATAAACAAAGAAAATAACCAATGAACAGACAATATCAAAAAGTATATAAAAAAAGACAGGATGGTACTAGGAGACATCCAAAATAAAACACACTGTTCTAGTAGGCATCCAAAATAAAACATGAGATGACTTTCTAGTAGAAGAAAGACACTAGATTTACCTGATAGGAAATTCTTATCTCTAATATTCAGAGCTACCCCAGAGTTGAGGCAAAAAGCAGACAAACATGGGGAAAAAATAGACAAATTCATGAAAAATACAGACAAAAAATAGAATAAATTCAGGAAAATAATACAAGAACAAAATGCCAAAATAAATTCACAACTAGAAATCATACAAAACAACAATTAGAAATCCAAAAGATAAACAAGATTTCAGAAATCGACAATGTCATAGAAGGGCTGAGGAGCAGGTTTGAAATGATGGAAGACAGGATCAACGAAATTGAGGACAAACACTTGGCTACAATTCTATTTGTGGAAAAATGAAAAAAAAAAGAATGAAAAAAAATGAAGAAACCCTGAGAATTATGTGAGATACAATCAAAAATAAAAACTTGCAAATGATCGGAGTTCCAGAACAGGGGGAGAAAATGGAGAACACAGAGAGAATTGCTGACAGAAATCTTTCCTAATATTATGAAAGATGAAAAGCTGACAATCCAAGAAGCTCGACAAACCCCATATAAAATAGTCCCTAAAAGAAAATTAGCAAGGTATATCATAATCACACTTCCTAAAACCAAAGACAAACAAAGAATCCTGGGAGCAGCTTGTGAAAAACAAGAAGTCTCATACAGAGGAGAAACAATAAGACTAAGCTCAGATTATTCAGCAGAAACCATGCAGGCAAGAAGGCAATGGGATGACATATATAAAACCTCGAAAGAAAAAATTTCCAGACAAGAATAATATATCCTACAAAACTCTCATTCAAATAGGATGGTGAAATTAGGACATTTCCAGATAAAAGAAATTAAGGGAATATGTAAAAACCAAACCAAACTTACAAGAATTATTAAAGGGAGTTGTTTGATCTGAGAACAAACAACTTCAGCTCACAGGCTAAATCTAGGATGAAGGATCATACCAGCCAGATACCAATCTAGGAAATGAACTCTCAATGAGCATCCAAAACCAAAACAATTACAACAGGGAACCAGGGAAGTTAATCTGTAAATGAAAACATCAGAACAATGAAAGAGGGAAAAAACGGTATAGGTATAGAACTTTCTAATGGAGAGAAAGGCAAAGTGATACCAAGTAATAATGGACTGGTTAAAACCTACTAAGACAAGGATAAATTTCAAGGTAAACATAAAGAAAATTAACAAACCTACTCATCAAAATAAAGAAGAAAACATAAAGTCTCAGTAAAAACAAAAGAAATGGAAAAAAAAAATCCACAAAAAAAAAAAAAGTAGGAATTCAGCACAGGAGAGTAAAAGGAACAAGAAAAGGTAAACTTTACAAAAAAAAGCACCACAAAATGACAGCAATAAACTCACACCTATCAATAATTACACTGAATGTAAATGGCCTAAATGCACCCATAAAGAGACAGAGTGACAGAATGGATAAAAAAAATAGGATCCATCAATATGATGTCTACAAGACACACACCTTAGAAACAAAGATGTAAGTTTGTTAAAAATCTAAGAAAGGAAAAAATATATCAAGCAAATAGCTACCAAAAAAGAGCAGGAGTAACAATACTAATCTCAGATAAAATAGACTTTAAAACAAAATCCACCATAAAAGACAAAGAAGGACACTATATAATGATTAAGGGGATGATCCATCATGAAGACATAACCATAATAAACATATATGCACCCAATGACAGGGCTCCGAAATATATAAAACCAACTCTAACAGCACTGAAAAGAGAAACTGATGGTTCCACAATAATAGTAGGAGACTTCAAAATACCACTCTCAGTAAAGGACAGAACATCTAGAAAGAAACTCAACAAAAATACAGAAGACCTAAAGGGCACAATCAGCCAACTTGACCTCATAGACATATATAGAACACTCTCCCAAACAGCTGCAAAGTATACATTTTTTTCCAAAGCACGTGGAATGTTCTCCAATATAGACTACACCTTAGTCCACAGAGCAACCCTCGACAAAATCCAAAACACGGAGATAATACAAAGATCCTTATCTGATCACAATGTCATCAAGGTAGAAATTAACAACAGGAAAAGCAATGATAAAAAATCAATTACATGGAAACTGAATAACACCCTGCTTACAAACCACTGGGTAATAGAAGAAATCAGAGATGGAATCAAAAAGTTCCTAGAATCAAACAAGAATGAAAACACATCATATCAAAACCTTTGGGACACAGCAAAGGAGGTTCTCAGAGGACAATTTATAGCAATAGATGCACACATCAAAAAAGAGGAAAGGGACAAAATCAAAACATTAGCTATACAACTCGAAGAAATAGAAAGAGAATAGCAAAAAAAGCCCACAGCCGCCAGAAGAAAGGAAACAATAAAGGTCAGATCAGAAATAAATGAAATAGAGAATAGAGAAACAGTAGAAAGAATCAACAAAACCAAAAGTACCTGGAAAGGATCAACAAATTGACAAATCACTGGCCAAACAGACAAAAGAAAAACAGGAGAGGACACAAATAACACAAATTAGAAATGAAATGGGGAACATTACAACAGAACCAACTGAAATTAAAAGGATCATAACAGTATTATGAAAAACTATACTCCAACAAATTTGAAAACCTTGAGGGAATGGATAAATTTCTAGAAACACACTACCTACCCAAACTAACATAAAATGATGTTGAAAATCTGAACAGACCCATAAAAAGAGAAGAGACTGAAAAGGTAAAAAAAACTTCCAACAAAAAAAAAAAGCCCTGGCCCAGGCGGCTTCACTGGAGAATTCTACCAAACATTCAGAGAAGCGCTTATACCAGTACTACTCAAACTATTTCAGAACATAGAAAGGTAACGACGCTTCCAAATTCATTCTATGAAGCCAGCATAACCCTGATACAGAAACCAGGCAAAGACATCACAAAAAAAAAAAAATTTCAGACCAATATCTCTCATGAATATATGTGCAAAAATTCTCAACAATTCTAGCCAATAGAATTCAGCATCATATCAAAAAAAAAAAAATACACCAAGACCAAATGGGATTCATACTAGGTGTGCAAGGATGGTTCAACATTAGAAAATCCATCAACGTAATCCCCAGCATAAATAAAAGGAACGAAAAGAATCATATGATCATCTCAATCAAGGCAGAAAAGGCATTCAACAAAGGCCAACACCCATTCCTGATAAAAACTCTCAATAAAATAGGTACAGAAGGGAAATTTCTCAACATAATAAAGGGCATCTATGCAAAACCAACAGCCAACATCATTCTTAAGGGAGACAGGCTGAAAACATTCCCCTTGAGAACAGGAACAAGACAAGGATGTCTTTTATCACCACTCCTATTTAACATTGTGCTGAAAGTCCTAGCTAGAGCAATAAGGCAAGAAAAAAAATAAACAGCATCCGAATTGTTAATGAACAAGTTAAACTGTCCCTATTTGTGGATGATATGATACCATACATAGAAAACCCTAAAGACTCCACAAGAAAACTACTGGAACTAATAGAAACATTCAGCAGAGTAGCACGATACAAGATAAACATGAGAAAATTGGTTGGATTCCTATACACCAATAAAGAGAACAGTGAAAAGGAAATCAGGAAAACAGTACCATTTACAATAGCCCTTAAAAAAATAAAATACTTAGGAATAAATCTAGCCAGATATGTAAAAGACCTATACAAAGAAAACTACAAAACACTGCTGCTAGAAACCAAAAGAGATCTACATAAATGGAAAAACATACCATGCTCATTGATAGGTAAACTGAACATTATAAAAATGAAAATTTTATCCAAAGCTTTATAAATGTAATGCAATCTAGATACAAATACCAATAACATTCTTTAAAGAGATGGAAAAACTAGTCATTAACTTTTCATGGAAAGGGAAGAAGCCCTGGATAAGTAAAGCACTATTAAAGAAGAGGAATAAAGTAGGAGGACTCACACTACCTGACCTCAGAACCTACTGTACAGCTACGGTAGTCAAAACAGCCTGGTCCTGGTACAAGGACAGATACACTGACCAATGGAACAGAATTGAGAACCCAGAAGTAAATCCATCCACCTATGGTCCCAAAGTCCATCAAATGGGGAAAAGACAGTCTTTTTAACAAATGACACTGGCAAAACTGGATGTCCATCTGCAAAAAAATGAAACAGGACCCATACCTCACACCATATACAAAAACTAATTCAAAATAGATCAAAGACCTAAATACAAAGCCAAAATGATAGTTCATAGAAGAAAAAATAGGATCAGTGCTAGAGACTCTAATACGAGGAATTAACAGGATATAAACCATAACCAACAAGACACAAACTCCAGAAGATAAGCTAGATAACTGGGATCTTCTAAAAATTAAACACTTATGCTCATCAAAAGATTTCACCAAAAGTGTAAAAGGAGAAACTACAGACTGGGAAAAAACAATTTGGCTATTACAAATCAAACAAAGATCTAATCTCTAAAATCTACAAAAAAATCCAACACCTCTACAACAAAAAGACAAATAATCCAATTAAAAAATGGGCAAAGAAAATGAACAGATACTTCACCAGAGAAGACATTCAAGCAGCTAACAGACACATAAGGAAATGCTTGCGATCACTAGCCATTAGGGAAATGTAAATCAAACCACAGTGAGATACCATCTGGTATTACTGACATGAATTAAAAAAACAGGAAATAACAAATGTCGGAGAGGCTGCGGAGAGATCGGAACTCTTATGCAATGCTGGTGGGAATACAAAATGATACAACCATTTTGGAAAATGATATGGCACTACCTTAGAAAGCTAGAAATAGAAATACCATATGATCTAGCAATGCCACTCCTGGGAATATATCCTAGAGAAAGAAGAGTCATCACAAAAATAGACATATGCACACCCATGTTCATTGCAGCATTGTTTGCAATAGCAAAAAGTTCGAAACAACCTAGATGCTCATTAACAGACGAATGGATAAACAAACTATGGTACATACACACAATGGGGTATTATGCAATCATAAAGAACAATGATGAATCTGCGAAGCATCTCATAACATGGGTGAATCTGGAGGGCATTATGCTGAGTGAAATAAATAAGTCACAAAAGGACAAACATTGTATGAGACCACTACTGTAAAAACTCATGAACAGGTTTATAGACAAAAAGAAACAATCTTTGATGGTTACTAGGGAGGGGAGGGGTGGAGACAAAAAAACTCGAAACAGACAATAGATAAGTGGTAAATTTGGTGAAGGGTAAGATAGTACACAATACTGGGGAAGCCAACACAACTTGTCCAAGGCAAGGTTATGGAAGCTCTATAGACACATGCAAACTCCCTGAGGGACCGAATCTCTGGACTGAGGGCTGTGGGGACTATGGTCTCGGGGAACATCTAGCTCAATTGGCATAATATAGTTTAAAATGAAAATGTTTTACATTCTACTTTGGTGAGTAGCGTCTGGGGTCTTAAGAGCCTGCAAGCGGCCATCTAAGATTCTCCACTGGTCTCAGCCCTTTGGGAGCAAAGGAGAAGGAAGAAAACTAAAGATACAAGGGAAAGATTAGTCCAAAGGACTAATGGACCACATCTACCACAGCCTCCACCAGTCTGAGTCCAATATAACTAGAGGGTGCCCAGCTACCACCACTGACTGCTCTGACAGGGACCACGACAGAGGGTCCCAGACAGAGCTGGAGAAAAATGTAGAACAAAACTGTAACTCACAAAAGAAGACCAGACAGAGGCTAGAGAAACCCCGAGAGTATGGCCCCGGGACATCCTTTTAGTTCAGTAATGAAGTCATCCCCGAGGCTCACTCTTCAGCCAAAGATTAGACAGGCTCATAAAACATAACGAGACTAAAGGGGCACAACAGCCCAGGGATAAGGACTAGAAGGCAGGAGGGGACAGGAAAGCTGGTAATAGGGAACCCAAGTTCGAGAAGGGAGACTGTTGTCAGGTTGTTAACCAATGTCATAAAACAACATGTGTACTGTTTAATGAGAAACTAATTTGTTCTGTAAACCTTCATCTAAAGTACAGTAAAAAAAAAAAAAAGAGAGAGAGAGAGACAGGAAAACAAACAAAAAATAAATGTACGTGAAATGGGGATTTAGTAAACATCTATGCATCTTGCATTGAATTAGGTGCGGAAGAGGTCCATACATGGCTAGCAGTTTCTGCCCTCATTGGCGTTACTATCTATTTAATGAGGCACTCATAGAAACATCATTATATATGATAGCTTATTTTATATACAAATGGAAATGTCTGATAAATTATTTGGTACAGAAAAATAAGAGAATAGATC
Source organism: Trichechus manatus latirostris (assembly GCF_000243295.1). Classification (NCBI taxonomy): domain Eukaryota; kingdom Metazoa; phylum Chordata; class Mammalia; order Sirenia; family Trichechidae; genus Trichechus; species Trichechus manatus. The sequence continues at coordinate 22,170,384 of NW_004443953.1, forward strand.
TGTATATAATAAAATGATATATGTAGTATAATTACATAGTATAAAAGAAGGCATGAAAAAAAGCATATTTTCATCATTAACAGGAGTTAACTGTTATGGAGTGACAATGAAATTTGTATTTTCAGATACCTCTGTCTGAGAAATGCCATATCTATTTTGGTGCTAAATCATGGGATATTTTAAAATTAAGGTGAGAAACATTAAAACTTGGTTGTAATTTACTGAGCATCTCTATCCCTCTATTTCTTTACCTTTGAAAGAGAAATATAATACATTCATCACTGAGTTGTTTTGAGGATTAATGTGGTAATGTATTGAAAACTTCCGGTATAATGCCTGGTAATAGCTATCACTCAATGAATGATAACTGTTAATATTTTTTATGAATAATCATGAAAATGGAATGGAGTAAATCTGAATGACTGACTTTTTAAGTGCTTATTAAGATGTCAAGATAAAATAGATTTTGGTTTGGAGGTAAGTATACATTATTTACATGACTCAACAATACTTCAATTTCATCTATAATTTTACTTGTATATGTTTGTATGTGTCTTGACTAATACAAAAATATAAATGACTAATACTAATATGAATTCACATACATATGTATGTTTGCATATATATGTGTGTGTGTATATAAATATGTATATATACAAATGTATGTGCTTATTCATTGTTCTCTTTCCTCATCTTGAAGCAGTAGGTCCTGCTTTATAACCAGTTGCTTCTACTCAGGCTCATGAATTAAAAATGTCTTTTTGATCGGGCAAGTTCTCTACCTTGACTTTATTTCCGTATGCTTTCTTGTCTCATGAGGTAAATAAAAACAAGTGGAAATTTGTTTTTTCTTTTGCAGTAATTTGGATAAATAAAAGTAGATAACTTATTGTCATGGATTATGTCCTCCCAAAAAATGTGTGTATCAATTTAGCTAGGCCACGATTCTCAGTATTATGTGGTTGTCCTCCATTTTGTGATTATAATTTTATGTTAAAGAGGATTAGGGTGGCATTGTAACACCCTTACTAAGGTCACATCCCTGATCAATGTAAAGGCAGTTTCCTCGGGGTCTGGCCTGTACCGCTTTTTATTTTACAAGAGATAAAAGGAAAGGGAAGCAAGCAGAGAGTTGGGGATGTCAAACCACAAAGAAAGCAGTGCCAGGAGCAGAGGGTGTCCTTTGGACTTGAGATTCCTGCTCTGAGATGCTCCCAGACCAAGGAAGACTGATGACAAGGACCTTTTTCCAGAGTCGACAGAGAGAGAAAGACTTCCCCTGGAGTTGATGCCCTGAATTTGGATTTGAAGTGTACCAGACTGTGAAAGAATCAATTTCTCTTTGTTAAAGCCATCCACTTGTGGTATTTCTGTTACAGCAGCATGAGATGACTAAGACACTGATGTATAGTCTAAATAAATGTGCTGAACACAATCATTCAATTCATTAAAGTATAATAATTTATAGCTGAAAATATTTTAATTTAGTGAAAAACTGCAGGTACTTGAGGATCATTCTAGTCATATAGAGTGTATTCATGTTAGAAGCTTCAAGCTTGATTACCAGCATGCTAAATGGCTGGTGAAACAATTTTGTCCAGAGTGGCAACAGGTGCTGGCTTATCCTTTAAGAATGATGAAGCAGTGCCAACATTCTTGCATTGGTTGCTTTAATAAAAACATTTTCACAATGTGGAAGCAAACTGATACTTATCAGCCCTTTCCAATTGTTAACACACCCTTTAAATAAACACACTTAAAATGACATGCACTTTTTTCTGGAAGTCTTTCTTAAAACACAAATATCAACAAATGACTTTCCACCCTCCCTTTCTCCCTTCCTTTCTTCTTTTTCCAAATGCCTTTATAATACTTTATGTAACAACTATTTTAAAATCATAAACTCCCACAGCCCTCATAACAAGCCCATAGCATAAGTACTATTACCTTTACTTTAGAGATTGCATAATCTTCATTTTCTGTTTTAATTATTTTGGGAAAACATAGTAACCAAGTTTTTAAAGGGAATTGAAATTGATTAGGATTTTCAGAAGCTTTTTGATTCCATATAGGCAACTTTGAGCTGTTAGTCGGTTACAAACAACAAAACTCTTCAAATAACAAAAAACCAAACTCTTACTTTGATCTTTTTTGCCTTAAAGTGATAGACTTATTTGCATAACAACTTCCTTTCCTTCGTTCTTCCTTCCTCTGTCCCTCCCTCCCTCCCTCCTTCTATCCATCCTTCTCTTCCTCCCTCTTCCTTTCTCTTCATCTTTCTTTCTCATCTAATTTGGTTTTAGAAATTCATTTCATGATTCAGGTTAGTGTAACACAAGGTATGGAGCCCTGGTGATGAAGAGGTTAAGAGCTTGGCTGCTAACTGAAAGGTCTGTAGTTTGAATACACCAGCGGCTCCTTGGAAACTCTGTGGGGGCGGTTCTACTCTGTCCTATCGGGTCGCTATGGGTTGGAATCTACTTGAGGTCAATCAATTTGGTTTGGTTTAATGTAAGATACAACCAGACACAATTGTAATTTTTATTTCTGTTACATAAACAATGTATCTACACTCAAAAATTATGTTTATGTAATTTTTGTATAACTCAGAGCATTCATGTTAACATATTTGAGAAAATATAATATGTATAGTTAATAAAAACTATCACACAAATATTTTTCTTCAGGGTTCATTTCCAGTATTATTACATAAACCTTTCTCTGCATATTTCATTCTTTAAAGTTAGCACGTACTACTTTTATTATAAAATAATCAAACATTCAGTTGATGGATCTGAATATTACATATTTTTAAAATAATTTTTAGAATATTTTATAGTAATATCCAATAATGTTTATGATAGAACATAAAATAATAAAGTTAAAAATTGGAACTACACTGTAATTAACCGTAAGCAAAAAGAAAACAAAAGAAAAGTTATATACTTGTTCTATCAGTTCTTCCCCCAAATAGTTCTAACCTCCTTTTAGTTTTGTCTATACTCACTGCCATACTTTATCTCAGCCACCATCTTTGCTTCCCAGGATAATTGAAATATTTTCCTGACTAGTATCTCTGGATTTTTCTTACCTCCCTTCATTCCGAAATGATCTTTGAAAAATACATATCATATCAATATATATCACTCCCTTAACTAAATCCTTTAGTAATTTTCCATTGTGCTTAAGATCATTATATATAGACCAAACCAAAAAACCAAATCTGTTGCATATAAAATCTTCCATCATCTAGTCTCCATCTACCTCTCTAATAATTCTCTTTGGTATTCTTCCTCTGATCTTTATGTGACTGTGATATTAGGCTTTGTTTCATTTTCCTGCCTTAGAGCTAGAGAGTTAATATAACATAATTCTGGGTTTCTCAAACATTTTTGACCCTAGAAAATAAGAATTCTATTTTACATTACAACCAATTCACACTCACACACATATTTCACTGAAATAAAAAAATATACCAAATAATACTTATCCTATTTTAGCTATGATGCACTTGTGTATTTTCTTGTCAATTGATTCATTAAATTTATTTCATGACCCTTTAATGGATCAGGATCCACAATTTGGAAAACACTGGCAGGGTGGTTAAGAGTTGATGTTCTAGAGTCAATAAAAATGGATTCATATGCTGAGTTGACCTATTGACTAACCATATTGAGCGTATGAATCTCTAAGTCTCAGTTTTTCAGCTAAAAAAGGGGACAGTAATACTATTTTCTTTGTGTTATTATAAATATTAAATTATACAATTTATATAAAGTGCTTAGAATAATGCTTTTGAGACATGACAAAATGATGATGATTATTGGTACTATTATTAATAAGCTGTTTTGTACATGTAGGTCTTTTTTAATAGAATGCTCTTTTCTAATATCTCACACCCATATTTTATGGCCAACTCAATCTCATTCTTCAGTTTTTACATATGAGATGTCTGACTCCCTACACTCAGGTTTCCAACTCAGATGACTTCAGGAGCCAAGTGTCAATTTAAATGTGTAAAGTCATTCCATGTAATACAGTACAGTGGTCAAACCTGTGGCAAAACAGGGACATAGGCCAAGTATACACATACACACACACACATACATATATGCAGAGACACACACACACACACACATCTGTGCTAGTTTGCAGTCCTTGCCCGATATTAAATTAGATCATCTTTCTGGGTTTTGTTGTTTTTTTTTAAATAACACTCACCACAATTGCAAATATTTGTTTACCTTCTGTCTCTCCCAATAAACTGTACACACCATGTGAGTAGAGCTATAACTGGCTTATTCACTTCAGTACCCCTAGCATCAAGCACAGTACCTAGCATATGGTGTCTGGAATGAAATAAAACAGAATGAAGGGAAATATAACCATATTAGTGATCCAGCATAAGCCTAAATTGTGCTTGCTTGAGGAGGCCAATAGACTTAGTCTCTTTTGAAAAATAGCCTGGCGTGGAAATACGTATACTGTCAAAGAAGAGGTTCAAGGACAATGGGGCACGTTGGAGGGAGAGGATACTTCTGAGCATCGTACAGAGGATGATGACTAGCATGGTGATCAATATCACCAACAACATTACTCTCCTCTGTCCCTGTTTTCAGGGATTTTTGCTTAAATCTTGGAAAAAGAATCTAGAATTCCAGCCATCTTACTAAAATCTTGTTGGAAGACTGAGAGTGTAAGTTAGCATGAGCAGATTCAAAAAGTTGGTGCCAGAAACTTTGGCAGCAATAGCAGGTGGTGTTGTGAGCTGCACAGTGGTGCTGTCTTCTGCTTCAGCTATCAGCAGCCTTGCGGCAGCCTCAGTGGCAATAGTGTCAGTGCTATACATGCACACTCTGAGAAGGGGGTGGAGTGCCTCCAAACAGTGATCACAGCATAGACCAGAGCAGGAGCTGCTGTTCTAGAATCCCTTACTGGTTATCCAGAGAACCAAGTTCAGAGTTCGGGAATATGTGTGAGATCTCCTAAGTAGTCCCAAAGATAAGATGAAGAGGCCTTGGGAATTGAAATTATTGAGCTGGTTGGGAGCAGAAAGGAAATGCTAGAAAAATAGCAGCCAGAATAACAGGGTATACAGTAACCTTTACTTCCTATTCCCTAAAGAAATTATCCAACTGTGTTTTATAACTATCTTGATCTTCACTTTCTTCTAAACTTATTAGTTAGTGAAAGCAAACACTACAGCATTATTTTATGCAGTACTAAATGTTAGAAAAGAGAGGATTTATATGTAGTGCGGAAGCCTCAGGGTAATGAAGCACATAATGCCTGCAGAGATGCCAAACTAGTTTAACAAATGTTTCTCCAGTTAAAATGGAATTAAGTGCTTATTTACCTCAGTAGAGTTAAGCCCATAAATCCAGTAATAGTAATTTTGTGAGTTTCTAAAACTGTGTTCAATTTTGTAAAAAGAGTATTTTAAAGAATTCCACTGCCTCCATTCTCATTTTCCCCCCACCTGCCATCGAATTGATTCAGACTCATTGTGACCCCATGTGTGCAGAGTAGGACTGTTCCACAGGGTCTCCATGGCTGTGACCCTTTGGAAGTAGACCACCAGGACTTTCTTCTGTGGTGCCTCTGCCTGGATTTGAACTGCCAACCTTTTGATTAGTAACCAAGCTTGTGACCCTTTGCACCACTGAGGGACTCCATTCTGTTCTATTACAGAAGGCATACGTGTGTGTTCTCACACTTGCCAGCACAAGAACTTCCCTGCAAGAGAAAAAAGATGCATGATATTCAAATTAGTATCAAAATTTTGCTTTGACTCTGGGATTGGAAAACTAACATAGTTGGATAAATGTATCGAAAAATGTAGAAACAGAACCTGAAACTGGTTATAATTCCCTGTTTTCTTTGAGTGTGTGTTTATGTGTGTGTATGTTTGTGTGGTTTTATATGTATATACATTTATCTGCAATAGTTATCTATTTTATAAACTCTCAGAGAAAAAGTAAAACAAATGACACACTAATAAAACTGGTTCAAATAATTTCAGTCTGGAATAATGCAGTAATTACCACCTCTGTGGATCGATGTGAAGGGTCTCCTAAAGAATGGCCTCCAAGCCCATGTGACCAACTGTTGGAAAATCACTGTCATGCTCCATAAAACATCAGCCATTAGTTCCTGCTCATGTGTCGTTTTGCCATTCCTTTGGGGTATGCAGTGCAGTAATGCTGAGTATATTCTCCATTCTGGCTCTTTAAGTCCTGCTGGTTGCAAGCTCATCACACTTCTGGCTGACTCTGAAAAATGGCAGCTATGTTTGGGGTTAGTGGTGGGAGGGAAGGGTACTTAGCACTTCAAAACTGCAAAGTGTGCTAAATCATGCTCCAGTGTGACACAAAACCTGCGTATCGTTGGTATACTAAAAAAAAAAAAGCAACAAACATAAATAAGCTTTTACGAAAGCCGAATTCTAAAACCACTCAAGAATTCTAAACCATTCAGTTCTTCTACTTGCAAATACAAGCAATAAGACATGTGCTATAAAGTATACAATATGCCTTTCAGGTTGTATATGCTGGTAATGAAGAAGAATGCTATGTTACATGCAGTAGAAGGCTCAAATATAAAGGTTCAAGTATCAAACCTCTTGCATGAAGTGATAATTATCATTATTAAATTCATTAAAATATTTTTTAATATTATAGTACTTGACAGCCATTGAAAAATCAAGAATGACCTTAACATATTAAATATAATTTTAATGGCATAGTAACTGTTTTAGGCCTTATATAATTAATGGCATTAAGTGGCGCTTACACATGTATTTGATGGCTCCATCAATCTTATTTTATAGGTATTATTTTTCTTGCTTTCAGATGAGGAAATCAGTTAATAGAGTGGCTATGACTTACCTAAGACTGCACAGCCAGCAAGCAGAAGACATGGGTTAGGAGTCAGACTTGCTTATTGAAGAACATTACCCTTCACAGGGTCTCTGGCCTTTGGGCCAGAGAACAGAGGGGATCAATTTTTATGACCTTTCGGCCTTAGGGAGTCCATTTTGAATCCATTTTGTCTCAAATAGGTTGGCGTATTCAGTTCCAGTGCTGTCATGGCTCTCTGGCGGTTTGTACATTATATCAAACATCGAGACACTTTTGGAATGGCATACTACAGTCAAATATGTTTTTTTTTAAATAAAGTAATATTTTCCATTTTTTTTGTGTGTGTGTGTTGTTCTGTGTTTTCATCTACCCTGAGATTTGAGGCAAATGCTCTCCTTTCTCTTTTTTTTTTGAGATCCACAGATGGATGATTGCTCAGTCCTTTAAGACATGTCTGTACGCATCTCTTTGACAAAGAAAAAAGGCATGCCCTTCTCATCTTTTTTTTTTTTTTAATAACT
>NW_004443953.1:22178722-22223220 GCF_000243295.1 Trichechus manatus latirostris
TGTTACGCCAATTGAGCTAGATGTTCCCTGAAACCATGGTCCCCACCCTTCTTATCTTTAAAGGTACTTTGCCATGGTCACTTGCTCCAGAAAGTTTGCCTCACTGCCTGGACAAAGCAGTCCTTGCATAGCTCAGCCTTCTGCATTCTCCACTTTTCTCATAGGTAAAGAATTACGTTATTTACTCATAGATATGTTGCTTAAGTCTCAGTTGCTTCAATTTTGGGGCTGAAAGTAGCTGGAACAATTTTTTAATGCATTTCTAAGCCTTCCCTAAGAATTCCAGCTATCTGAGTTACATATAAAGTGGTTTTTCATTTCCATCCCTATGGTATTTTAGTAGCTAAAGTTTACTCGATATACCTGGATATTTATCTCAGTTTTACTCTATTTACATATATCTGTAGGCTTTTGAGAAACTCTGAAATCGTTATCTTTTTTTGCTCACTTACTCACTCATAAATATGAATTTTATGAGTTCCAGCCCAAAAGCTGTCTCTTTTCTTGAAAAATTGACTGATACTCCTAACTTGAAGTAAATCTCCTCATCTCTCAGGTATCAATTCCTTAGAAAACTAATACTAGATAAATAAACAAATAAACTTTCTTTTTGTACTTTCCAAAGTCATCCTATTTATGTTTTTGCTCACATATTTTGACTTTTCTGGCTTCTTCATAAATTCACAAGAAGGAAATTCTAAAGCTGATATATAGAGTCTTAGGACAGAATTAGGAGATAAGTAAATTTGGGATTCAAAAGGAAAGCAGAAAGTCAGAAGAAAGAAGAATGAATGTTAGATCATGAATCTGAAAGTGTTGGATTAGTAGGAAATTGATGAAAGAAGGTAGGTGGAAATGCAGGGTAAAAAACAGCATTAAGATGGAGGGGGCTGGTTTAGAACATACCATGTGAACACAATACCATTATCATCCCACTAGTGTTAAATATATTTTGGCCAGTTTTACTAAGCCTCAGGCAAGTAAGTAATTCAGATGAAATATATTTGGGTAAAAGATGATCTATAAATTAAAAATTGATTGTGAATAATTCATATGCTTTAGAATCATTTATGTGATTTAAATAAAATGCTAACAGGGTAAAACAATTAGCTAAGTAATTTACTGAGGTAATATTTAGACTTATTTTCCATTTCCATGGGTTTGCATTTTAGTTATTTTTATTTAAGGAAGATAAAAATATAGACTAGCATTAATTGATATTGGGTACAAATTTCCTCCAGTTTGGATTTCACATCCTTATCTTTAAAATAACAGCAATTCAGACTCAATCAACACTTCTGAGTGCATCACTGCCTTAAGCATGCAGTTTTAACCAAGTTTTAAAGAAAATCTGTATTTTTATAATGAGACATATAAATGACCAAATTATAAAATGTATTCATTTTTAACCTGACTTGTAGACATTAACAAGGAACCCTGGTGACACAGTGGTTAAAACACTCAGCTGCTAACCAAAAGGTTCAGGGTTCGAACCCACCAGCCGGTCAGCAGGAGAATTATATGGCAGTCTGCTTCTGTAAAGATTTACAGCCTTGGAAATGCTATGGGGCACTTCTACTCTGTCCTATAGTGTCTCTATGAGTCAGAATTTGACTTGACAGCAGTAGGTTTGTATTTTTGGTTTTAGAAAAGGATTAGGTTGTCATGGGTTTAAGGGATTGGGGGAGATAATATATGCAGTTTTGAATATGCTGGGTTTGGGGTGCCTTAGTGACATTCGAGAAACATGCATTAAACTGTGCCATGTATGAGTATGAAGCTCCAGATTTGGGCTGGACATGGAAATGTATGTGTTACCTTCGTAAGGTGGTATTGAAATCACTGCTATGGATGAGATCTTTTATAGAAACAATTTAGAGTAAAGATTTAGGCTTTAGTAATCTGGGTATTTTAATTGCCAAGTAGAGAGGCAATGGGGAAAAGGGGACCAGTTAGGAGGTTCCTCCAAAAGTTAGGATAAGTGCCAGTAAGGGTCTGGTGTGGCTTTATGGCAGTAGAAATGGGAGAGAATGGAAAGATATAAGGAACACCTCTATTGCTGTTTTATCTTTCTGTTTTGATACTGAATAAGATTAGCCAGTATGAGCAGTGTTGTTTTATATAGGCCAGGGATTTCCAAACCTGAATGCATGTCAAAATTATTTGCAGAACTGTCTAGTAATTTAAATGTACAGAGTATACATTAATTGAGTACATAAATTAATTAATGCTTAATCTATGTCTTGAATAATTATTACCAATATTCTATTTGTTTATATTAACTTGTGGTATTAGAGGGCAAAATAGTTACACCAAGTAAAATTTAATATGCTCTGTGGTGCACAATTAAGTTCTTTTGGGTGATTATGACATTCATAAAGACCAAAAGACATTTAAAATTATCAGTGGCTAGAAAGATTGAAAATGTACCAGATTTACACAATTCAAGGTTCCCAATGTCATTTGTCTCCTTTTTTGTATTGGCAAGGTGAACTATAATATACTTATGATGTCACAGACAATTGTTGAATTGCCTCTCTTCATACCCCCCAATCTTGCACACAAATTTAGATATTATCTCTTTACAAAATGAAAACCAGTAATGATTCTTTGCCATTATAAATAAAGGTATTAACAAAAAGTTAGTTTTTTTTTTTCTTGCCACTAAAATTCATTCAATGTCCTCTTTACTCCTTCCCACTGAATTTAAAAACCAATAATTTACTTAGTGGAGAACCAAAGTGGAAAAAAAGATGTTTTTGGAACACAATTGTTAATAATTATTCTCTTAAAGTGAATTAGAAAAAATAATTCTTTGAAATTAATTAGAAAGGCTATGCCAATAGTTAATAAAAATGTACATGTTTTCATAAGCATAATCATTCTTATAATAAATCACTGTAAGAAAACTGTCAGATGGCTAATTCTAAAATCAGAAATATTAAATTTGCATGTGCTTATTTTTCACCACAACATAAACATAAACTTTGATATGCAATTAGTAATGGCTAGAAATAGATTCCTCCACATTTGCTACCAGTGTCTGATTACAACCTTTTCCCTTCTATACTTACTAATATTTTGCTATCCTACTGTGCTCTTATTACACAATTGTTATTACAGTTGTATTCTGCTCCCAAAGGGTATGTATGCGCTTTAATATTACGGAATTGGCATCATTTTCTTAGGAGAAGAATTTTGAAATTGGCAAAGAGACGTTCAAGAAGAAGAATTTCAAAGTAGGACTACCTCTTCCATCATGTCTTATCTTCTCTAAAGATAACCTGTTTCTCTTTCCCTGTCACCTCACTCTGTATGGGTTTAATTGCAAAGAACTTCAGAATTGGAAAGGACTTCACAGTCCATTTAAATCCAATCCTTAGCTTATTCATGTGTATTTCTCTTTTATGACATTGCTGTGAACGGTGACTGAGTTTCCCTCTGAATTTCTCCAGACAGGAGATTGACTCCATCTTATAGAAACACATTTTATTTTTTTGGTGTCTGAATTGCGAGAAAATGCTTCCTCATAAGCAGGCAGTCTGTCCCCGTCCCCTGTGCCCTGCATCTTCCCATTACTGGTTTTCATTATACCCTCTGGAGTTACGTGGAATAAGATGAAGTAAGTCTGGTTTGCGCAATTTTGTCCTCCTTTACCCAATTTCAAATAGAACAGACACACAAATCATGAAGATCCTCGTCTCTTGGGCTTATCTATGTTTTACTAGCTGTTCTATTCTGCTGGGAATTTTTGAAATGTTTATCATAATTCCTCATATTTTGGCACATAATAAAAATTTACCTTCTAACTGAGTATATGAACTTGTGTCAGAAGTTGAGTATGTGTAGAACTTTTGCTTAACATTTTGTGTTTTTTAAAAGTAGTGCCATGAAATCTGTGGGTTTTTTGAGAATAACATACAGAGACATTATCAGTAAGGCCAATGAGCTCCATCTGGGGGCTGGGGCTTGGAGCCAGGTTGGAGTCAATTTTCTAGCAGCCAAAGTTTATTCAACAAAAAATAAAACTAGAATTGTAACCAGAAGGCTGATATTAAGACTAGATGATCATTTAACTGAACTTAAAAAAGTTGAAATCCTTTCACCGCATCTGTAAGGTGGGCAGATTAATACATTCCATGTACAACTGCCGTGAGAACCATAAATGAGGTGACTAAGTCATAGTACTAAGCATTATTCCTGGTGCGTAGTGGTAGAGTGATTAAAAGTACAGTCCTTGAATCAGACAAAGTTGGGTTCCAACCTTAGCTCTTCCACTGAATACCTGTGATATTGATCAGGATGTTTGACTTCTCAAAGTCTCAGCTTCCTCATTTGTAAAACAGGAAAACATGTTTTATAACTGATTTTCAAAAATTTTAATGAAAAATTTCAAATACACATAACATTAGAGGTAATAGTACAATGAAATGTATATTTCTATCACCCAGAGTCAACAAGATTTTGACATACTTGCTTCAATTCTTTTTTTTAATTTTTTCTTTTATTATTATTACTTTCATGAGGACTAAATGACACAAACTGCTTGAAGTTCCTAGCGCAGTTCCTGATAGAAAGTAAATGCCTAAGATTTTATTATATGCAGTTTCTTTCTCAAGGTACTCAACCTTAAAAAAAGGATAATATTACCTGACATGGAGTGTTTTTAAAAAGATAAACTTCTGAAAAAGTGGAGGTGACAGTATTTTTTAATCTGAGAAACAAAACAACATGGTAAAGGTGATTTGTATGATCAAAGAAGGAGCAGCAGGTATTACTGTAACTAGATGCCTGCAGCAAATAGACGGTGAGGTGGTGTTCTACTACTAACAGACAGAGGGAAAAAGGAAGAAATACAGATACAGACATTGAAATCTTGGAGGTTCCCAAAGACAAATTATCCACAGTCTACCACTGAATAAGGCTGATTTTATGAGGCAGAACTAGATATGTGTCCTGGCTTCTAAGCCAGGTAAATCCTACTATTAGGATACCATGGGAAAAATATTCAGGGGTTCTGTTAGCTCACTTCTGAACACTGAGTAAAAATATCATAGGCAAAAAGGCTGTTTTGCACATTTTAAAATGAATTATAGATATTTTCTTATCAGACCAGAAAGAAGAATTGAAGGGATATAACCATAGAGCTAGGCCAGCAGGCTATTGAAGCTCAACATTCATCCTTGTTTTCCTTCACCCTTCAGGTTCCTTGACCTCTGAAAGCAGATAAGGAACTACAACATTCACAAAACAGTCCCTGCCTTGTCTCCTGGTATGGATTTGAAATAAGGCCTGTGAAGCTGTGGTCCAAAGCAAAAAGTGCTAAGTAAGGTCATCTTACCTTAATTGGTATTCTTAGGTTGCTACCAGAGTCAGCACACTGCCTGTCTCCTTTCTGTTCCTTCTAGACTTAGATTATAACTTCCTGTTCCAGGCCGTGACTAGCTCAGTCAGCTCTGGAAGAGTGCCATTTCTCAGTCTCATTCACTGCAAAACCAAATTATACACCAACAGAGGAAATGGCAAAATAACCTTTCCCTGCATATGAGACAACATGAGGTGTAAGAATGGCTTTGGCTAGCCTGGCTACCTCAAGTAAAAGACAACTATTTCCCTTGATGGACTTTGGTCAAAGGTGACACGTATCCAGAAAACAAGCTTTTGTTTAAGAAAACAATATATATTATCAGACAAACTGCTTCAAATTTGTGATTTATCTCTTTCTTGCTTAGAGTTGGAAACTGTTTAACAGCTTACTGTAAAGCATGAGGATGCAGAATTACCTACTTAGCAGCATCCAGAACAAGAACTAGGCTTTCCTGTTTGCATTAAAATAATAATCTAAAGAAATTTAAATTTTATGTTAAAAAAAGTTTCAATGAGATAATAGTTTATTTTAGTATGCCCCAGTGATATCTAGATATCTATGCATATTTAGTAGTGATTTCATAGGATATAAATCTCAAGTTACAGGATTAAAGAGATGACTGTATTTCAACTCATTTTCTTAAACATGTGATTTATTTCTACTGAACCCTCTATAATCATCATTGCCTATTTGAATTGCTGAGTATACAGAAGGATTATTCACAATACAAAAGTGAGAGAACTATTATGGAGGTTACAAAAGAATTTTTTCATACATTATTTCCCACAAGTTTTTGAACAGTATAAGAGGAAAAGAAAGTATGAAAAATGGTCAACAATGACATTTTGAGTAATTTTCACAGTGGCCTTTATTTAAAAAGAAGGAAGTGTGGTCTCCTTAGAAGATTTTAGAGAAGTGATTCCCACTTTACTCAGATATTGTTGTTAGGTGCCGTCCAGTCGGTTCCGACCCGTAGCGACCCTATGCATAACAGAAGGAAATATTGCCTGGTCCTATGCCATCCTCACAATTGTTGCTATGCTTGAGCCACCATCCAATATGGTTATTGAGTACATGTATCAAACAACCATTTATAAATAGAATATTCTATTTTAAAAATCATGGTATCCAATTCCTCAGTGGCTTAAATGGAGCTTAGAAAGTATAACTGTATTAAGCAAGGAGCGTCAAACAAATATATTTTGTTAAGAATAAGAGTTGTCATTCATCATGCACCTTTTATATATCAGAAAGTACCCTAGATGCTTTATATAAAATATAACTAATCTTTACAGCAACTTTTCCATGTGAATATGATCATTTCTGTTTTATTCATGGGAAAACTTGGGTTCATTTGGTTGAGAACTTGGTCAAGGCTATATAATTCAAGTGGCTTAAATGAGATTTAAACTAGACCTGTCTCATTTCATTTCACCTTCTAGAAGGGATTGTTATAAAAATAGGAATTGAGTTCACAATTTAAACCTGAATTTACCTTTGGGGGAATTGGGAAACACACAGGCTTGCAAACGGTCTCCCCAAAACTCAATGATACATTAAAAAAAATTGAAGAAAATATCCCTAGTATTGATACCAGGTATTATAGATTGAATTATGTCCACCTAAAATATATGTTGTAAATTCCAACCTCTATGCCTGTGGATAAACAAGTAGTCCCCTATTAACCATGGGGTTCCGTTCCAACGACTCTGTTGTTAAGTCAATTCTGACTTAAGTCAAATACCTCTTTTTTTTTTAGTGTTTATTATTATGACTTTAATTATCAGTATCTTTATAAACTCTGCCTTTATTTGTCTTTAAGGGTTGAAAACATTAAATGTGAGAATTATAACATCAGCAAATTATGTACTGCAACATTGTATGTACGAAGTACATATTACTAATGATAAGATATCCAAAATAAAAAAAAAAAGAACATCATAAGTGTGGCTTGGCATAACTCCAATACATAAAAAATGGTAAATTCGAGGACTACCTGTAATCCCATTTGGGAATGGGTTGTCTTTGTTATGTTAATGAGGCAGAATTAGTATAGGGTGTGTCTTAAATCAGTCTTTTTTGAACTATAAAAGCAATTAAACAAGCAAGCTAGCAAGCGGAGATGGGGGAAGATAGATGCCGAGCCTAGCCACATGGAGATTTTCAAGGACCCAGGAAACAGAAGTTGAAGAGACAAGGACCTTCCGCCAGAGCTGACAGAGAAAGAAAGCCTTCCCCTAGAGCAAGTGCCCTGAATTCAGTCTTCTAGCCTCCTAAACTGTGAGAAAACAAATTTCTGTTTGTTAAAGTCATCCACTTGTGGTATTTCTGTGATAGCAACAATAGACAACTAAGACACCAGGGAACAGTGTAACCTCATACAACAAACTTGGAAGACAATTTCCCTGGTTCAATGTAATTTGGGTCAAACTGGGAAAAGAACCCCAGAGCTGACACGCAGTCTTTTTCCTTGAAATAATAGAAGAAAATCCTGAGAGATTCCACTAATATAGCCTAATTTGTGGGTCAAAGGATGGGCAGACACAGGAAAGCTGGGAAATGCTCCATTTAGAGCCCTCAGGAGTTCCTAGGTGGTGCAAATGTTTATGCACTTGGCTACTAACCAGAAGGTTAGTGGTTTGAATCCACCCAGAAGCACCTTGGAAGAAAGGTCTGGGATTTACTTCTGAAAGATCACAGCCATTGAAAACTTCATGGAGCACAGTTCTACTCTGAAACAGATACAATCTCCACAAATTGGAATTGAATTGAGGTCAACTATTTATTTATGTATTTATTTTACTGCTTACTGACACTCTAAAGCTATAGCCAAAAGCTGGAAGGAGAGTGTGTGCTTGTATCTCAGTATTTCTTTTATCTTGAACCTGGCTTTCTCTTAGAGGGACATTTATTTCCAGTGATGAAGGATGTCCCTGAACCTGGACAAGTTAGGCTTGAGTAGCTAGAAAAACAAAAACAAAAACAAAACAGACTGAGGAAGAGTTCCTCGCAGCTGAATTTGCCAGCAGCTTTAGTAGCTACATCAAACAAAAAGCTTTCTTCTATCCCTAATTTTTTGCAAAGTGATTGGCTTAACCCAAAGCAAGGAAGGACATCTAAGGGAAACCTTCAAAACTGAGGAAGGACATGCACTTCTCTTTATCAGAATAATCCATTAGTATAAAGTCTCCAACAAATATAGAGAAAAATCACTTACAGACTTACTTCCCAAACGGCAACAGCTCATGACTTTGGTATTCTTCCCACCCTCCTCAGGCCCCTGAATGATTAATTAGATAATATTGATATCCAGTCTTCCTGTTCAAGTTATGAAGAAAGAAATCAAACAGTTGCCTAGGTACAAAGGGTGCAGGGGTGTCTGTAAGAGACTGGACTAATAAGCAATAACATGATAGATGGAGAAAAAATTGAAGTTGTAAAGGATTCCATTCTACTTGGATCAATAATCAATGTCCATGGAAGCAGCAGCTATGAAATCAAATGACTTATTGCATTAAGTAAATCAACTGCAAAAAAAAAAACAACTCTTTAAAGTTCTAATAAGCAAAGAGATCACTTTGATTATGAAGTTGTTCCTGACCCAAGCCATGGTTTCTTCAATCACCTCATGCATTCAAAAGCCGGAAAACCAAAAAGATTAAAAAAAAAAAAAGAAGATAGAGGAAGAATTGATGCATTTGAATTGTGGTATTGGTGAAGAATAATGACTATACTAAGGACTGCAAACAAATCCATTTTAGAAGATATATGACCAAAAAGCTCCTTAGAAGCAAGGATGATGAGACTTTGGCTTGTTTACTTTGTACATGTCATCAGGCAAGACCAATGCCTAGAAAAGTACATCAGGTTTGATAAAATAGAGGCTCCATGAAAATGAGAGAAAACTTCATTGAGATGGATTAACACAATAGCCACAACAATAGGTTCACACATATCGAAGATCATGAAGATGGCACAGGACTGGGCAACGATTCATTCTGTTATACATAAAGTCGCCATGAGTTGGAGCCAAGTCAACGGCAGCTAACAGCGTGCTTTATACACTCCAGTGTGTCATCAGTGATTTCATGTTTAAATTCACTCACCTCCAGTTTTTCCTTTTCGTGTATCTTCTGTATAGGGGTACATCAACATTCTAAGCACCTACATGCCATCATGTCTTTTTTGGGGGGGGGGTCCAATTTGTGGCCTTCACTCTTTATCACTGTGGCATCCACTAAGCTATAACTTGTCCTATCTGACCCTTGGGTGTAGTCTTCATGTTAATTTCTGCTGCGGGACCTGTGTTCCTATGGTTGTAGGTCTAGTTCCTGCCTAACCTGACCAGGAGGCCCCATCGATTTTGCTTTCTCACGGCACTCTGGGCTCATGAAGACTTGGTATGGCTTCTTCAGACCCTCTCTGCCCTAGATATCCCTCCATGATCCATCTCTTTAAACCTACCATGGCAGTAAGCAAATTTATTTGAGACTGTTGTTTTCAAAATCCAGCTGGGAAGAGGACCTAGTTTCTATTTTCAGAGCCTTCAATATTTATTTGGAGTTTCTATCACTTCCCTTCCCCTCAAACAAACTTCAGGAATTAGGAAAAGATTAAAGGATCCCGTCCTCATGGACCCACCCTAACTTTAATCCCTCTCCAGTTCTTACCAACTCCTCATATTTATCAGGGTTAGCTATGCTCTCAATCAAGACACCTCAAATTCCTCAATTTCATAGTTCATTTTCATGGAGAAAAGGTCATGAGATTAAAAAAGGGATAGGGTATAACCTGGAATTTAAAAACATGGTGGTTATTATATCAAAATGTTATTCCATATGCTTTGAACATTTAAATGGAACCCTGGTGTTGCAGTGGTTAAGAGCACGGCTGCTAACCAAAAGGTTGGCAGTTCAAATCCACCAACCGCTCCTTGGAAACCCTAGTGAATATTTAAACTTTTTTTTCTCAGTTCAGTGTCTGTTCTGCAGAGTAATTGAATGGGATTCCATAGACATCTCTGATGTTTTTCTTTTTCTTTTCCTTTTTTGGCAGGAAGAGAATTACTTGCAGTTTGAATTCCATATTATAACTTATCTACTATTTGGAAGACATTGCTACAAGACTTTTACTGTAACATAATGAAGCACCTCTGCTAGGGTTTTTCTTTCCTGTTTTATGCTTGCTTTTGGTAAACTGTAGTATGACATGTGACTGATATCCTGACTTATGGGTTGATTAATTCTTTCATCCTCCCTTTCCTCATTCATTCATTCAGCAAATGCTTATTAAATGGTGGGTATCATGGCAGGCACTAGGGATTTGGTGGGAACTTGATAGGCAGGATCCCTGCCTCGTGGTGCTGATGGTCTTTATTGCCAATGGAGCATTTTGCAGGGGAGGGTATGAGACAGACCTGTAATAAAATAATTGTCTAATGAATTTTAGGTATAATAATAATTTCAAGGAAATAATAAACTGGGTTCTGTAGGGTCACTGTGAGTCAAAATCAACTCTATGGCAATGGATTTATTTCTTTATTTTTCTATTTACCTGTTTGTTTATTTATCTATTCATTCATTCATGTATGAGGGGTTATGTCAAGAGAAGATTTTCCTGAAGAAGTTACTTCTTTAACTCATACTGGCAAAGAATCCAGGAATTATAAAGCAGAAGTAACCACATGAATATAGGGTAGAAGAAGGACACATTTAAAAATAAAAGGAAGTTTGTGTCCCTAGAGCCCAGATAACAGGTGGAGCTGTAGGTATTAGCTAAGATTCAAGAGTTTGGCAGTGGCCTCACAATACTAAGGATTTTGAGGGATTTGAGACAAATATAGTAACCTAGAGTTAGAGGCAAGGGTTTAAATGCTTACATTAGAAAAGTAGATAGAGTCTTGGACGTGTACAAAAATAAAGCTGAAATTGAAATCTTTCATAAATGCAGGAGCCTCAAAGCACTATTAGTATGAAAATATAAAGGACATTAAGAAAATAAAATAAAATCTACCTATTAGCTGGGGCAGGCAATTATAAACATGGCTATCTTACTTGGAAGAAATAGAGCCCACAAGCTTTTGCCAAGTGTTGTTTATATACCTGGAATTTATGATTGCTGGATGCTGTGGAAAGCTGAAAATTTAACATAAAATCATTGGAACTTGAGATACTGGCAAAAGCAAATGTGAAATCTCTATATAACTCACTGCACATAGGACTCCCATGATGGAGCAGGGAAGAAGAACATGGAATAAAAAGTTACTAAACAAATGGGAACACAGACAATGACAAGCCTTTAGCATCATCAGATGCTGCAGCTTAGAGAATCAATACCCTTAAGAACATGTGCTGATAGAACAATCTAAATTATTATAAAATAAGTGTTTTAAATAATTTTAAATTACTAAAGAAGGAGTGAATTTATAATGAAACAATATTTTTTAAAAAAGGAGATATTTGAAGAAGAACCAAAAGGAGTGTTTATAAATAAAAGTCTATAGCTATTGAAATTGGAAAGTCAATAACAGAAAAGGAGACACAGCTGAAAAGATAATAAGCAAGGATGGCGTGACTTCATCTCACATACTTTGGACATGTAATCAGGAGGGACCAGGCCCTGGAGAAGGACATCACGCTCGGTAAAGTAGAAGGTCAGCAAAAGAGAAGAAGACCCTCAACCAGATGGATTGACACAGAGGCTGCAACAATGGGCTAAAGCTTTATGATGGTTGTGAAGATGGCACAGGACTGGATTGTGCTTCCTTCTGTTGTACATAAGGTCACTGTGAGTCAGACCCGACTTCACGGCACCTAACAACAACATCAAATTAAAAAAATCTGAGTATTTCACCCAGAATACTGAAACAGGAATTATGAGATGGAAAAACTGAAAAGCATTTATTAGATCAAGTTGATACCTAAATAAGAGTTCCACAAGAAGATAATAATAATTGTAGAAGAGGGGAAATATTTGAAGATAAAATTTCAGAAAAATTTAATACTTGATGACAGACATAAGTCCTCAAATGGAAAAGTGTATTGAGTCTTGGACAGAAAAATGAAAATAAATGCATAGTTACTAGATGCTACAAGACAACGAAATATCTTTAGAGAAATTTGGAAAAATCACTTCGAAATTGATATCTAGAAAACCTATCTTTGGAGATTCGGCATGAAATAAATACGAGGATTTTGCCTTCTGTTGTGGTTTTCGTCAGGTGCCGTCGAGTCGTTTCCAATTCATAACGACCCTAGAGGGCAGAGTAGAACTGCCCCATAGGGTTTCCAAGGAGCAGCTGGTGAATTTGAACTGCTGACCTTCTGGTTAGCAGCCAAGCTCTTAATCACTACGCTACCAGGGCTCCTTTTTCCATTTAGAGACCTGAAATAATTATTAAAGAGTAGAAAGACTTTAGTAGGGGCGAAATTGAAACCAGAGTGGGATGTACCTTCAAAAGCTGATCAGTAAAATTGATGAATGTGCTAGTAAATGTAAAAAAAAAGTAAAAATTAACATAAAAACTAAATTAAAGCACATAAAATTCAAAGTAAAACTAAAATAATAAATAATAATAAAACTGAAATTCAGAGGAAGTGACTGCAACTGACATGGTCTAAGTGCCTCGATTGTTTTGAGAGGAGGAATACCTACAGACTTTGTTATGTGTGCATTCTTAAATTTTAACAGTAACTTTAAAAAATGGAAATATAATGTGCAGCACATAAATCTAAGAAGAAAACACTAAAGTTTTATTATAAATAGAAGACAGAAAAGGAGGAAAAGAAAACAGTAGGAAGCTAATGCAGATACTTAAGCAGGTTAAGTGACAGATTTGCGTTTTTAAAAGATCACTCAGGTTTCATTAGGATTATGGATTATAGATAGGCAAGAATGTAAGTTGTGAGAAGACCTGGATGGTTTCTGAGATAACAGCAGCTTATATACTAGGCTGGTGTCTGAGAGGAAACCCTGGTGGCACAGCATTTAAGAGCTCGGCTGCTACCGAAAGGTGGGCAGTTCAAATCCACCAGTAAACCCTTGGAAACCCTGTGGTGGAGTTCTACTCTGTCCTATAGGGTCGCTATGAGTCAGAATCAACTCGACAGCAAAAGGTTTGGGTGTTTTTTGGAGTCTCAGAGGATAAAGAGAAGCAGCAGGAGTGAGCCTGGCTTGTTAGGGCAGCATATCAAAGGTGAGGGAGAAGGAGAGGGAGGTGTCAAGGCAACTACCAAGAATGGTCTTACAGAAAGACTTCAGCAAGTCTATACTATAATTAGAGAGCAAAATAGGAAATGTATAAAATTCATTGGCATCTTACACCATGGCATCTATATTGTACAATGGCTACCAGCATAGTCCCACTGCAAACAGAACACTAAGATACCTGTGATCCATGCTGTGTCTACTCTAAAGCAAAGAAAGGACTTTAAACTCATTTTGCACCATTCACATAATGTTATGCGATCTTCCTTAACGCAAAATGTAACTTAAAACCATAACTGAGTGAGTTCACTGTTTCCCGGATAAGGGCCTGGCTCTGTGTTTGAATTCTGCAGCATGAAGATGCCTTCAAGAATGCCAAGAGGGAGTTGATTGCCAAGATTCTGTTGTGTGCTTTGATGAGCAAAAACCACTGTTTTTCACCAGTGAAGTCTCAGATCATGGTGCTGAAAATATGTTTAGTCACAAGATGCCAGGTGGCTCAGCAGCAGCAGTTACTGCCTATTCATGAACCACTTTATCACAGAATAGAACCGTGTACGTATTGAGAAGAAGCCTATGCTGTTATTATGGGAGTAATGACATTTTAAAACTTTTCTCTATCCGATGCTTTACAAGTTGTGTGAATCATATACTTTCCTTAAGGAAAAATTTACACCGTTATTTACATAGCCATTTACACAGATTATTTGGCTAGATGCTATTAGCTACATGATAGTTGCCAATCTTGAAAAATCCTTGATCACTGCAGATTCCAAGATGATGTCACCTTCTGAATGAGAACCGTCTCAACTACTCTTTTTAACATTGATGTCCTAAAAAAGCCCTGGTTTTTCTTTTTCTTTCTTTTTTTTCATAGCACTTATCATTTTCTAACTTACCACATGCATAGTTTATTATTTTTATTGCTTATTATTTACGTCCCACCACCAAGAGGTAAGATCCTAGATCTTATTTTTCATTCACTGATAATATATCTTAAATGTCTGGCACATAGTTTGTGCTCGATAATATTTTGCTGAATGAGTGAATTGACTGGTATATATCCTCCTGGATGAAGTTGCAGGATTAACTCTGTGGGATATGATTATGTCAATCCTTCTGTGGAAAAAAAAAAACTTTAATGACTTCTCATCTTCTATGGAATTAGATTCATCTGTTTAGTTTTATCATCAAGCCTCAAACTATGTCTTTCAGCTCCTACCTTTCCCTTGCAGACACCAAATGTCTAATCATAGCAAAGTAATAGGCATGTTCTTTCAGATGGCATTTCTCCTACCAAGTAAGCCTTTCCCTCTGCATTAGTTATCTACATGGTAATAATAAATACAAACATCTTCTAACTTTAAAAATGGTATCTTCCCATTCCAGATGAACAGAAAACTGACACAGACGGAACCTGAATGGATTTTTTAAATAGGACCACCCACCCACTGCATTTACTTATGCAACTAACATCTATTAAACTTATAATTAATTATCTAGGTTCTGTGGTAGGCATTGAAACCCTGGTGGAGTAGTGGTTAAAAGTTTGGCTGCTAACCAAATGGTCAGCAGTTTGAATCTACCAGGCGCTCCTTGGAAACCCTATGGGGTGGTTCTATTCTGCCCTATAGGGTCGCTGTGAGTCAGAATCAACTCGACGGCAACGGGTATGGTAGGCATTGAGGATAGAAATCTGAATAGGACGTGTTCTTTACCTTTTGAACTATAAAATCCAGTAGGGGAGGCAGAACTGTAAACAGTATAATGGCATAGGTATGAACAGAGTGTACTGGGATCAAAAACTATCCCAAAATCCAGTGCAATGGCTTAGAGTAACAAGCCTCCTTTTTTTTTTTTTTTCATTTATGAATTGTATGGAGCAGCTCTGTTTTAGGATGGGCTTGGCTGAGATCTCCTGGGCTTGACTCCATGCTGTCTATTGGAATCAGATCAGCTCCATGTGTTTCATTTTCCTTGGACCAGCAGCTATCTCCTTCTGGCAGATTACTGAATGCAAGTGGCCATCCTAAACTGCACTAGGACATTTAAGGTCTCCCTCTGCATCATGATCAGTAACTTCCACTGGCTGAAGCAAGACAGATGGTCAAGTATCATATCAATATAGTGTAGAAATGTGCTCCACCCAAAGGAAAAAAACCAAAACCCAAACCTATTGCTGTTGAGTTGATTTTGACTCACACTGACCCTATAGAACAGAGTAGAACTGCCCCATAGGGTTCCCAAGTGTCTTAGGCTGGGTTCTCTAGAGAAGCAAAACCAATATAGCAGATAAATGTATATATATAGAGATTTATCTCAAGGAAATGGCTCATGCGGTTGTAGAGGCTGGAATGTCCCAAGTCCATGGGTCAGGATAAAGGCTTCTCCTGATTCCAGTAGCCGCAAGGGCTGGCCAACCCAAGATCAGGACAGACAGCAAGGCTCTTGCTCACAGGCTGTGAATATCGATGAATCCCAAGATCGGCAGGCAAGAATGCAGGTAAGCTGATAGCTCAAGTTCCAAGAACTGGAGATCAGATGAACAGGAGCCAGCTGCGGGATCCAGCATGAGCAAAAAGCCCACAAACCTTGCCAGAATGTCCACTTGTATTTGATGCAGGCCACACACCCAAGGAAACTACCTTTCAATTAGTGGCTACTCACAGCAGATCCCATCATGGAGGTGATCACAACATCATACAACTGCCAAACCACTGAGAATCATGGCCCAGCCAAGTTGACATAGAACCTTAACCATCACACCAAAGCTGTTAATCTTTATGGAAGCGGACTGTCACATCTTCCTCCCATGGAGTGACTGGTAGGTTTGAACTGCTAACCTTTCGGTTAGCAGCCAAGTGCTTAACCACTGCACCTCCAGGGCTCTTTCCCAAAGTAAAGGGACAGTGAATTTTTTTGGTCAGCCCTCATATCTTTCATGCTCTCCCTTGCTGACTCATCCATCAAGACCTAGCACAAATGTTGCCAACGTTGTGAACCTTCCTTAATTCAGCAGGAAGTCAGATTTTCCTATTTTTGTGATCCCAGTGCACTCTGTTCCTACCTATGCCATAATATTTACAATTCTGGCTCCTCTAGTGGACTTTATGCTTCACAAGAGTAGATATCATGCTCTGTTCAGATTTCTATCCCCAATGCCTACCATAGAACCTAGAAAATTAATCATAAGCTTTAGATTTTAGCTGCATAAATAAATGCAGTGGATGGTCCAATCTAAAAAAAAAAAAATCATTCAGATCCCATCAATGTCAGTTTTCTGTTCATCTGGAATGGTAAAAATACTATTTTAAAGTTAGAAGATATTCATATAATACTTGTACTATACGCAGCATATTTAGAAAGTGTTCCCAATTAAAACTGACTAGAAGCAGGTGACCTGGAATTAAGTTTCATAATGAAAATACCATATTGCATGTTAAGATGTTCAGTATAATTCTCCCAAGGACTCTTCCATAGGAAGTGATGAAAATACTTTTGGCCAGGATTTATATTGAATGCTTAGAACGCTGACAGAAAGGATGCTTTGGCAGTCAAGAGGATAGAATATTCTTAGTTTTCTCTCAAACTTCTGCTACAAAAATCTCAGTTTTGTTTCAATTTTTTTTAGGACATGTATAATGTCATTTGAAAAACGTCTGCATTTCCTCTACATGATTCATTACTTCATCCATCCATCCACCCCTTTGTTCATATGATTCTACTTTTCTCAAACAATTAAGCCTCGGTATAATTAATTTCATCCACAATCCAGTTGAGAATTCATGATTTTTTATTTTTTACACCCTTATCGATATCTGAACTGATACTTCCTTCAGCTTTTTTTTGCTTCCATTTAAATGGAGATTAGATGCGCCCAAGCATTCATTTCTGTTCTACCTCCTTGAAGTAGCCAAACACTATTTTGTTGAACTAAACAGTCAAACCCATTACATCTGCCTCCACAGCCAATAGAGCATTGACTTTTAAGACTTATATTTATATTTCCAATATCCAATTAGTTTTTAACTACAAAATATAGCTGCTAGAGATTCTTCCAGAGACAATGAGTAAAGGAAGATGCCCTGGCTTCTCTTTTTCTCCAATCCTCCAATCTCTTTCAAGTGCCTTCTGTTGAGCAAATCCAAGCAAAGCCATCTAATTTAGGAGCCTGGGGAATGCATTTTTTAGGAGTTAGTCCTCTTTGATGCGGAGCTTAGCAGAGAAAGGCAGGACATGGATCTGAGGGCAATAAGGCTAAAAAGTTGACACAGATATGTTTTTACACAGTCCCAACAAGGGTATTTGCTCAGAATTTAATGGTTTTCCTATGTTGAAGTGAGCAGGTTCTTATTAAAAAAAAAAAAAAAAGGCATTGTATACCCTAAGAGCTGTATTAAATAAATTCTATAAACTGAAATATAATGGAAAATGTATTTAGTGGAAAAACATAACATTTCAAGGAAGAATATCCATTGCAGGTAAAACTTTTACATTTACAAACTCATTCGTCTGTATCTGGGTCTTTAGGATAATATAATTATATCAACATTAAGTCAAGTGTTAAAAAAATGATGTTTATAGAGCTTCTGCCACAGTAGTGATCTTTGTTTTTGCCAGTTGGTAGCCTCACACTTCCTCCATGGAAGCCATTTTGAAAAGAATATTCTTTGCCTTAAGAGAGCACTTAGAGCATTACAAATTAATTCCAACTTGGGAGAAAGGGTATATATTCACATGGCATCATCATATTCAACAGCAAAACAAACAAAACTCCAATGTTCTTATTGGATTCTGCTAAACTAAAACCATTATAATCATTACACTAGATAATCATTATATATTGCTGCTTAATCTCAAAGCTTCTTGATAAAAATATATGGATATTTTGCCTCCAGGATGGCAAATATTCAGATGTTTAGGAATATCCATAAGTTCCTCTGAATATTTTTTTTTAACTTTCATTACTGTGTTGGAATGACACCAACACAGATAACATATGGCCATCACAGCTTGTATGGTAAAGTGTAGTTAATAACAAAGCTTTTTTTTTCTGTTGTAATTTTATAAGTGTTTGTATTTATGGTTTATACTATGAGTCAGAATTAACTTGATGGCAATGAGTTTGCTATAGTTATGCAGATGAGCCAAAATACAGATGAACAGAAGAAGAATGAGCTTCAACACCATTCTCATTAACCTTGAAGGAACAATACCACAAAGCCCATCCCTTGACCCTCAAGTCTTGGCTTTCCATTACTTTGGCCCTGATATCCTGGAAGGATCTCCTTTTCATCTGCCTTTCACTTTACCAAAGAGTTACAGCTTTATAGCTAACATTTATTGAGGGTACAGCTCACGTCTAGCTCTGTGCTAAGTACTTTACATGAGTATCTCACTTAATCTTCAAAATTATCTTGTAAGTGCTCTTTGCTTACTCATGCACTTACTCATTCATTTATCAGTTTATTAGTGCCTACTCTGTATTAAGTGCTGGCAGCCCTCATATTATTCACAATTTATAGAAAGGCAATACAGATTTTAAAAGTTATTCTCATTTTACAGAAAGAAAAACAAAAATTTAAGAAGTTAAAGGAAGTTGCCTAAGGTCACAAAATCTAATAAATGTAGTCCTAGGGTTCCCACCCAGGAAATCTGGCTTCAGTGTCTACAGAGTTAGCTAGTGTATAGTTCTGAGTCTCCTGCCTATGTGTTCTCTGGTCTTGGATTTTCTCAACAGAAGGCACTTGAAAGAGACTGGAGGGTGGGAGAAAAGGAGAAGCCAGGGCATCTTGCTTTACTCAGTCTCTGGAAGAATCTCTAGCAGCTATATTTTCTCTGAGACTTCAGCTACTAATACGGGGGAAAAAGTTTACCACTATTTCAACTTCTGTTGCACAACTACAACTCTGGGGTTCTAGTAAAACTTCCTTCATGCATACTCCTTCCAGCCTAGTATGAGAGTAGAGGCTTCTTGTTATTGCTAATCTGAATAACAAGTTGCCTCACCAAATTCTGACTTATTAGCTCTTCCATCACCAATTCACTGCATTAAATTCCCTCTGTTTTAAAGGATTTCTATTTTGCAAGTTGAAGCATGACTGAAACACCATCATCACTTGCTTAGTTTTTAAGAAGAAAATGTATCATTTCTAAGCAAATTACTGTAAAATATTCAGAATAGTCACTGATTCTAAACATTGAAAACAATTTCTTATGTCGACCTAGTAAGAAGAAAATGTGGGGAAATGTAGTTGTTTAATGCTAGCACAATCGTCCCAGCACACGGCCTATAAAATTACTAAATTATGCTGCTCCCCTGATTTAACCAGAAAGCATTGAAAGGAAAATGCAACTGCAGAAGCTATTGTGTGGACATGTATAAACTAGATGAAGTATGGTCATGTGCAATCCAGAAGGCACTTTCTCCCACATTTCCAGGGATGAAACAACTATGTAATAACCCAGTGAAATCTAAAAAGATGCCCTTTTCCTGGAATTTTGCACAAATCAAGTGAAGGGGCAGAAAAGTTTAACTGACAAATTCTCAGGAAGGAGGAAGGTTGGAGTGATAAAGAAACTATATGTAAGAAATTTGGACTCATGTATATTCCTTTGGTCTCTTCTGTATTTCCTTGAAAGGGCGATAAGGAAGGAGGCATCCACATTTGACTTGAAACCTAATTTAAACCTAGGTTGGTAGGACTCCAAACTCTAAACTCCTCCTACCCTTCCATATTGTGTGCTAGAAACTAGGCTTCATGAAAACATACCTAGGAAACTGTGAACCTAAGAAACATCACAAAAATCTCACAAAATAAGTTAATGGATTTGGAAGACTCCATAGGGCTGGTCTAATATACCCTGGCCAGCAGTGCTTGCAGTGCTTGTTTCTCCCTATCATGTGCCCAGTTTGAAGTCATCCAGCCTTTTCTGCAACACTTCCCTTGTGCTGAAGTTCATCTGCCTTCGATGGTAACACAGTCCACTTCGTGAAAACTTTAGTTACTACAAAGTACTTCCTTACCTTAAGTCAAACTCTTGTCTTTCAATTACTATTTACTAGCCCCAGCTTCACCTTTTGGGACCAATTAAAACAAGAATTACCTCACTTGAAAAATATTTGAAAAAAAACTATCATCCCTTAATTCTTTTCTGGGCTAGATACATCAATGCCTTACCTATTCCTTGTAGGGGTAGGTTTCTCACTACCTCAGGTGTTTTCCTCTGTGTAGGCTTTGATTTAACCATCTATGATTTATTATAAAGTTTCCAGACCCTCTGAGCACAATGCTCCTTGTTGTGGTTGCATTAGGGAAAAGGAGTGGCTTTTCTCTGCACCCTCGTATTCTGTGTTTGTTTTTTTTATCATCTCATCTCTCTGATGCTACACATCATTCACACTCAACTAACAGTAAACGCATGTTCCATTTTTTTTTTTTTTTCTATGTCCTGCTGTAAGGTTATGATTCTCTTTGGCTCGTGTACTGGCATGTTTTGCTTTGAACTCAAACCAGTTTTTAATCTATTAAATTTCATCTTGTTTAGCAGCATGACAGAGCATGCATTTTGAAATCAGATTTGGTGTGGCAAGGACTGCTCAATATTCCACAAAATCCATCTGCTCTTCTTCCCCGTCACACAGCCTAGCCACGTTTCCCAATCTCTTTTGCAGTTAGGTATGGCTATATAACTGAATTCTAGATCATGGAATGTGAATAAAAATGATGTGTACCACTGCCAGACTTGCCCCTTAAGAATGTTCTGTGCCCTTTCTTACTTTTAGCTAGCTGGACATAGACAATGGTAATGTGGCACCACAGATGGAAGAAGCCTGGGTCTTTGACTCACACATAGAGTGCTAAACAGCAATACCTGCCTTAGATGGTTAAATGAGTTGGAAATAAATGTATTTTATATTGAACTTTTGTCTTAGTTATCGAGTATTGCTGTAACAGAAATACCAAAAGTGGATGGCTTTAATGAAGATAAATTTATTCTCTCACAGTTCAGGAGACTAGAAGTCTAAATTTAGGGTGCCAGCTCCAGGAAAAGACTTTCTCTCTCTGTCATCTCTGAGAGAAGGTCCTTATTGCTGAGCCCATGTATAACCTCCATCCCTGCCACCATGGTCACTTTGTTCATGAACCCAATGAGCAATGATGTGAGTGGCTGGGCAAAGAGGATGACTGGTTTCCGCAGAACTCATCATCCTCTCCACTTGATTGTTAAAATCTTCCTCTGCTGAGGTCACCCTTTAGTGACCATTAACATGGGACACAAGTATCTTCACTTCTTTGGCCCATTCAGAGATGTCTATCTACACATCTCTTCCCCATACCTCCTTTTCCAATCATGTTACACTGGTGATGGTGTAGACGGTGAGAAGCTGCATCAGAAAAATGGTAGTAACAGAGAAACAGCAGCAGTAGAACCAGGAGACCAGCGTGATACAGTGCTAGAGCTGACCCACAGAGCGAGGGAGTTGAGTGCCTTTGGCAGGAGGCTTCCTAGTGGAGTAATGTGCCTCAGGGCATTTATCAGTAGAGCTAGGCTTGCCAACCCAAGGAGCAAGAGAGCTGGGTGCCTTCTGGTTGAAGTTTACTGGTGGAGTGGAGTGCCTCCAGGCACTTATTGGTGGAGCTACTGAGCTTTGGAACACTTGCCCCAGCAAGGCAGATGTGGGCAGCAAGACCTGAGGGGCTGAGAGGCCAAGGAATCAGGAAGCAGAAGGTGAAGAGACAAGGAACACAGGAAGCACAGCTGCCTCATTCTCAATGGGTAGGGACGCGATCTCTGGGGTCTAAGGACAGAGTCGCCACTCAGATGGACTATGAAAAAGGGGCCACCCAAATTCAAGGGAGCAGAGTTGCCGTTCCAGTGGGCTTGGAAGGTGGAGCTGAAGTCCAGGGCCAGGGGGCCTCCACTCAGAATCCAGAGAGTATAGCCAATATCTAGAGTCTGGAGGACAGGACCGTTATCTAAATGGTCTGAGAGAACAGAGGATTATTTTCAATCCCTGGGGGCTAATGTAATGTGTTCTGCTGACATGCTTGGTGCCTGTTATCCTTTCTTTCACTCCAATTTCTCCCATTAGTAATGGAAATGTCTAGCTTGTGCCTGTTCCACTATTGTACTTTGGAAGCAGATAACCTGTATCCTAGATTTCACAGATGAAGAGGAATGTTGGGATTTTGAATTTGGAGTTGATTTACGAGTTTTGCTGTAATATGATGGGGTGAATGTGTTTTACATGTGCTGAGGCCATGAATTTTTGCAGGCCAAAGGGTGGAATGTTATGGATTGAATGGTGTCTCCCCCAAAAATGTGTGTTGACTTGGCTAGTCTATGATTCCCCGTATTGTGTGATTGTCCACCATTTTGTCACCTGATGTGATTTTCCTATGTGTTGTAAATCCTACCTCTATGATGTTAATGAGATGGGGTTAGTTACAGTTATGTTAATGAGGCAAGACTCAATTCTACAAGATTAGGTTGTTAAATCAATCTCTTTTGAAGTATAAAAGAGAGAAGCCAGCAGAGAGATGGGGGGGGGGTACTTCATACCACCAAGAAAGCAGCATCTGGAGCCAAGTATGTCCCTTGGACCCTGGGGTTCTAGTGCAGAGAAGCTCCTTGACTCTTCGACCAGGGAAGATTGATGACAAGGACCTTCCCTTAGAGACCACAAAGAAAGAAAGGCTTCCCCTGGAACTGGCACCCTGAATTCGGACTGCTATCCTCCTAGACTGTGGAAGAATAAATTTCTCATTGTTAAAGCCATCCACTTGTGGTATTTCTGTTACAGCAGCACTAGATAACTAAGAAAAAAATTATGCTTTTTTTTTTTTTAATTGTAGACTTGCCAACCTCTAAATAACTGGATGTGACGCTGGTTCTACCACTTACTAGCTATGTGAACTTGAGTAAGTTAGTTAAACTTTCTAAGTCTGTTCACTCTTTGTAAAAAGCGTTCAGTACCTATCACTCAATCAGTCATTTACCAAAAGTTGAGGCCCTAATAGGTGTCAAGAACATGGTCCTGAGCAATGGAAATAAAGATCTCTTTCCTCATGAAGACTATGTTCTACTGAGAGAGATAAATGATAAACATTAAGAAAATACGTATACATAGTATGTCCATGGAGATGTATGCTATAAAGAAAATAAATGACCAGGGTGCACACACATTAACTAGGGGAGGGGGGATCTATTTAGATTCAGTGATCAGGAGGGCCTCTCTGCTGGGAGAGCAGGTTTGATCTGAGACAAGTGATGAGCAAGTGCTATCCATGCAAAGCATGCTGTAGCCAAAGAGATTAGCCTTGACACATTCAAGGAATTAAACAAAAGCTAGTGAGATTAGAGCAAACATGTCTGGAGTAAAGGGAACAAAGAAAAGGAAAAATATGAAGATGCAGTCAAGATTTAGGTGGGGTCCAAGTGATATCAAGCTTTTAGCTCATTAACAAATTTTAGATTTATTCCCAACGGCATTGGGTGGCCTACTGAAACATTTTAAACAAGATAGTAATATGATCTGAATTTTTTTTAAGAGCACTCTGATGACCCTGTGGCTAAGGAGCTATGGGTGGGAAAGACGGAAGCGTTTACCAGGCATTTGCCATGATCCAGGTGGGAAATGATGGTGACTAAGACTAGGACGGCAGCAGAGGATATACTGAGAAGTGGTTAAATTATTTTATGTACCAAAGAAATACATAAACCTTTCAGTTAAGTGCCTATAATAATAATGGTGATGATAACAGCAATTAAAATACTACTACTATTACAATTACTATTAATACTACTACTTTCTAGCGACAGTTTTAGCATTTAGAATTTGGCTTTTTTATTTTTCAGGTCTCCCTTTCAGTTTCATACCAATGAAAGTTTGATTTGTATCTCATTGGTATCCATTCTTGAGTCATTAATAAAGTTTTGCACTTCTAATTCAAAACTAAATACTTTTATCTCTTGTCCTTTGAGACTCATTAAAATGATATTAAATGGATACAAACGGTATAATCCTAAACCACAGACATCATAGAAAGTGGGATGTCAGCAGAGCAAGGTTTTGAAACATTTATGGAAGATGGAAAACAGATGGAAGAGTAGTGACTGATGACATTTATACAACCTTCAAGTCAAGGAGCGGTCTAAGCTGCCTCTGACAACAAGGCAAGTAACCTCAGAGCACTGGGCTAAAAAGTGGTTCTGAAAGAGAAGGAATAATTGAGTTCCTATATGTGCAATAACCCTCCACCATGCCTTATCCCACAGCCAGGTTTTAATTGCCCAAGCAAATATATGCAACAAGAAAAAATAACCAAAGGACAATTATTCTGTCAATAAATTTAGCTGCTAATAAATTTACATGTACTTTCTTTAGAAAGAAATGGGGCAACTAGTGTATTCTGGTATTTAGGAAATTTCTGGCACAATGTCTGACATCTGCCCTGTTTACCACTTGGCTAAAGCTGTCAGTTAATAAGCCTCATTTTTGAACAGAGTGATATCAGTCAACCATTCTATTGTATCATTTTGAAATATAAAAAGACAACCAATAGTTACTAGATGTTTGAGAATAACTTCTGATAGAAGAGCAGGATAAACAAACTCATGATAATTACAACTGACCAACTTACCAAATAAACACATGGAAACTAATCTCAGAGGAAACAGAAGTAACACAAGAAATATAAGGACAATTTATCCTTAGACAGATATTTTTAAAATTATATGTATATCATAGAATTATATATATGTATTTCATAAAACAACAGCATGACTTGTCAAAGAAGGATTAAAGGAAAAGAAAGAATGATCGGAAATTAAAAATACTCCTGGCAAAATTAATAATAGAAAAAAATGGTTAGAAGATAAAGTAAAAAAAAATTCTCAAATATATGTATGTATGTGTATATAGATATATATACTCACAAGAAATATGAGAGAAAATATAACAATTATACAGTATTGACTTAAGAAAATAGTTAATTAGAGTTCTGAGAAGAGACACAGAGAAGACTGGGAAGAAAATTATAAAAAAAAATAGAAGAATATTTCCTGAGCTAAGGGAGATGTGTTCAAACTATAAAGCCCTGACAGACATTGAGTAAAGGAATTTAAAAATAACATTTTCTATACCTTTCATTGTAAAATTTTAGACAACAGAGGTATTCCAGCTCTCTACTGCTGCATAACACCAGATAGCAAGTTGGAGTCGACTCTACAGCACCTGGTTTTGGAGTCCTTGTGCGGGAGATACGGTTAACTGTTTGGCTACAACCAAATGGTTGCAGGTTCGAGTCTACCCAGAGGTGCCTCAGAAGAAAGGCCTGATGATCTACTGCTGAACAATCAGCTATTGAAAACTCTATGGAGCACAGTTCTACTCTGACACACATGTATTTGCCATGAGTCAGAATCGACTTCACAGCAACTCGGAAACCACCTTAAAACAGTGGCTTCTAACAATAATATTTATTTTACTCACAAATCTGCAGCTCATAGCTCTCCCATTCAGTGTCAGCTGAAACAGCTAAAAGGCTGGAGCAGAAACCTTTTGAAGACTGTCTTATAATATGTCTGGGGACTGGGAAGAGTCAAACATCTGGGACTGGAACATTTGGGACTCCTTGGGTATCTCTTTTTATTTCTATATGTTCTTTCCATATAGGCTTTCCAGTACAGTGACTTCAAGATAGTCAGACTTCTTACATATTCCCTGAGGGTTCCCAAGGTACAAGTCCCAAGAGAGACAGTCAGACATATATGCTATCAATTTTATTTTAGAATTTAGATTTACAGAAAAATTACAAAGATAGTACAGAGAGATGCACAGAGAGTACATGCAGCTAGATTCATGGGGAAATATATTAGTCAGGTTTGGCTGACTATTGTAATAAACAACTGAAAAAATCTAAGTAACTCAACACAATATACATACAATGTGGACTGGAGGGAGGAAAGTTCCTCTGATATACCTCTCCAGTCATTCAGGAACACAAGCTGCTTTTTTTTTCTAAATGACTTTGCTGCCCCTAGGGTTACAGAGTTCTTTACTGGATCAGGAAGGAAATGAGGAGATCCTGAGGTAGACTGTTGAAAACACATGAGTCTTAATTGACTCAGCACAGCAGTGACATATATCGCTTTCACTAAAAAGAGTGGAAAACATAGTGTGACAGTGTACCAAGAGAGAAGTCAGCATAGGTATCAGTGAGCACTAACAGTAGCTTTCGCAAATGCCTTCAATTATTTACCCAGGTTTATCTTCAGTCAAGTGTGAGATGGGAATAAAATATTCTCATTCATGCAAAATCATAAAGCTTTCCTCTAACACAAACTGTGTGAGGATATTACTTGAGAATACATTCCATCAACACAATAGTATAAAAAAGGAGAAGACATAAATAATCAAAAAGCTTTAGATAAAATTCGGGAGTAAAATAAAAGGGTGTCCTAGAATGAAAGCTATGTAGCTGATCTAGGAAATAATTAGACCAGATTTGAACAACAGGAGCTAAGGCTTTTAGAGGGAAGTCTTCACAAAATGGGATTTTATAGACTATATAGGATAATTGTAGTACTGGAGAGATGAAAAAGGCATAGTTAAGAAACAAGAAGGTTGGCTAGAAAGCCAGGTGTGGGGGAGAGGACTGAGCAAAAATATCATTGTATTAGTGTTCTATTGCTGTGTAATGAATCACCACAAACTTAGATGCTGAAAGCAACACCCATTTATTAGCTCACAGTTCCGTAGGTCACAATCCTGGAATGGCTGGATTCTCTGCTCAGGGTATCACAAGACTGAAATCGAGGTGCGACCAAGACTGAGTTCTTATCTCGAGGCCTGGGGAAGAATCCCCTTCTAAGCGCGTTCAAATTTTTGGCCAGATTCAGTTCCTTGCATGTGTAGGACTGAGATCCCTGTTTTCTCCTCAGCTGTTGGCAGGAGACTGCCCTCAGCTCCTAGGGTAAGTCCCTCTTCATTGGCACTTGACAACATAGCTGCTTTCTTCCAGGCCAGCAGGAAGACATCTCTCTAACTTCTTCCTCTGTTTCCTCTGTATCTGAAATCTATATCCAGATGTAAAGGGCTCATGTGACAAGGCAGACCCACCAAGATCATCTCCTTTTATTAAAGTCAACTATGCCATATAACATAACCTAATCACGGGAGTAAAATCCATCACATTCACAGCCCAGGGTATTATGCAAGGCCTGTACACCAGGAGGTGGGGATCTTGGGGTCCATCTTGGAATTCTGCTTATAACAACCAGGGGCCAAATGTAAAGTAAGTGACACATTTGACTGGGTTTGGAGTGTCATAAAGGAGAATCCTTGGTTTCATATGCTTTCTTGAGTGGCACAGTAGAAATCTAATTAAACTACTGAGGTATGCATGGGGCACTATGCACATAATCATAATAATGTGAAAACTCCATTGATTTTTAACTTTTCAACTCAATTCACAGATATAGCACGGAAGCTTAGTCATAATGGCAGACTAAAATTTAAATGTCATCAATCCTTATGATGTAAAAGTCAAAATATAGCTTACACAAGTGGGTGGGTGGGAGAAGGATGAGAGGTGAAGAGATGATTGTGGGTGTTGATATATTTATCCAGCAAAAAAGGGATTCAACACACACTGCCTATGGATGAAGAAAAACAATAACATCAGAAGTTTAAATCAGGATCAGCAAATGTTTTTCTTTAAAGAGGCAGAGAATAAGTATTTTAGATTTTGTGGGCTGTACGGTTTGTGTTGCAACTACTCAAGTCTGCCATTGTATTATGCAAGTAGCCATGGGCAATAAACAAACAGATGCATATGGCTATATTCCAATAAAACTTTATTTGCAAAAATAAGCAGCAGATTTGATTTGGCTCACAGGCCATAGTTTACCAACCTCTGATTTAAAGTATAGTCTTTAAGATATGTTTTAGTTATCTAGTACTGCTATAACAGAAATACCACAAGTAGATGGCTTTAACAAACAGAAATTTATTCTTTTATAGTCTAGGGGGCTAGCGGTCCGAATTCAGGGCTCCAACTCCCAGGGAATGCTTTCTTTCTCTGTCTGTTCCGGGGGAAGGTCCTTGTCATCAGCCTTCCCCTGGTCTAGGAGATTTTCAGCATAGGGACACACTTCTGGTGCTTCTTTCTTGGTAGCATGAGGTCCCTGTCCTCTCTGCTTGATTCTCTTTTTTATATCTCAAAAGAGATTGATGCAAGATACAGCCTAGTCCCATAGATCGAGTCTTTCCCATTAACATGACTGCCTCATTAACATCATAGAAGTTAGAATTTACAACACATAGAATAATCACATCAGATCACAAAATTTTGGACAACATAATACTGGGAATTATGGCTTAGCCAAGTTGACACACATTTTGGGGAGACACAATTCAATCCATAACATTCCACCCTTTGGCCCCAAGAAATTCATATCCTTGCCACATGTAAAATGCATTCATCCCATCCTATCAGCCTGAATGTTTTAAATCAACTCTAAGTCCAAAATCTCATCTACAAAATTTCTCTTCATTTGTGAAATCTAGAATACAAGTAGATATTTCCATTACAAATGGGAGAAATTGGAGGGAAAGAAGGGATAATAGGCACCAAACAAGTCAGCAGAACACATTACATTAGTTCTCAAGGCTTGAAAATAATCCTTATTGTCTGAGACCATTTAGGCAATGGCCCTGCTCTCCAGACTCTGGGTGTAGGCCACACTCTCCAGATTCTTTTAAGAACTATCTATATGAGATCAAAGTAACAAAAGCAACTCAGAAGATTAAATAGGAACCTTAGGAGACAGTGAATTTATGTTAATGGGGGAGAAACAACCCAGAAATGGAGGGTGAAAATGGTTGCACAACTCAAAAAATGTATTCAAAGTCACTGAATTGTACATGTAGAAACAGTTGAATTGGTGTATGTTTTGCTCTATATATTCCCAACAACAATAACAAAATAAAATTTTAAAAAAGATATGGTAATATAAACATATCATTTAGATAAAATTGAGGTAACTAAGAATATATCTAAGTACAAACATCACAAGTGATTGCTCTTGGGGAGCGCGTCAGAGTGGGAAGAAATAGGGTAGGAACTATTGCTTTTAAGCATTAACTACTCTATATTTCTGTAATTGCATAGATTATTTGGATAAAAATATTAAAGAATAAACTATTGAATGAAACCAATTTGTAGACAGATCCTTCATCTGCTAAGTTCATTGAGACTCATTAATTTTTGTTCTTTATTATTATAATCCAGTTCTACATAAATATTCCAAACTGTATAAGAGCTAAGAATATAATATTTCATATTATTCATAAAGCTATAACAAGAGTTCTATTTAATTCTATGCTAATGCCATGCTAATATTCAGACATATGAACTTATATTGATAGAATTTCTCTGAATGAGAAGCTTTTATCTCAGAAAGGAAGAAAAAAAGATTAGTAGACAATGACTTGTCGTTAGTGAATTAATACAGGTTTGTCTTCCAAGAAGTTACAACCATCCTTTGACTACATCATTGTAGGAAACAATTTAATGTTTATTTTTATTTCATGGTAAAATATTCCTATTATGTTTACCAATCTTCAAGATTTATGGTTATTTTACCGTTTCATGTTTTCCTTAGAGATTCTTAGCAGTCGTTCAGGTACCTCATTTGCAAATCTCAGAGACCTCAGTAACCTAAACAATGCCATTTGTACTGGTCAGTGTTTACATTTTGGTACAATAGCCTATTCTTTTTTAATATCCTTCTCTTTAAGTCTTTCCGTTCCTTTTTATTAGTACTTACATTCCACTTTTTAATATGAAGACTATTCTTCTTTATAAAGGAAATGGATAAAAAATATGAGACAAGTAGTTTCATTTTTTCTTTGACATTTATTAATAGAATTCACTGGAGGCATGAATGAACACTTTCTTTGTTGCACCTCCAAACAAACATGGAATAAAAATTTTACAAAGCATTTTGCTGAGTTAGAGGATACCAGATGATTTTAACAGACAAGCACAATAATTTGTGCACAAGGTCTGCACTGCTCCCTCTGGAATCAGGGACCAAAGTCCTACACTGGGATGTTGGGCTGCTATTTTCAAGACCACTGCCTCTGAACTGGGAAGGGATTGAGGCACAGGCCAAGTAGAAGCACCACAAAGCTTTCCTGCCATTTTTTTTTTAAGTTGTCTTTTTTTGATTCATTGTTCACTTGGTTACTGTCAACCACTGATTATTTTCTAGTGTTCTGAAAAAGTTGGTTACAAAGTTTCTGCTTGCTTTTTGATGTTTCTGAGAGAGGACAGAGGTTGGAACTGCCTACTCCACCTTCTTTCTGTGGTCACTCTAATTTACTTTCTTACATGTCTACTTTTCTTACTACACCTTAATCTCCTTGAATTCAGGCCTAATTTTTGGATTTTATTATTACTATGGTGCTGGGGTAATAATAATAATTTTATAAACATTTATGAATGTTAGGTTAATGGAAATAATTTACTTTCAATTAATTTTTTTCCCTTGAGCTATGGCCTTTAGCTATGGCACTAAGTATCTGATACTTCTTGGCGAGAGTTAGAATGTTTTTACTCTGAATTTATTTGAAAATATCTGTAGTGAAAACTATTGAATTTACTTTCAGCCAGAACCTGAAATGAAACATGCTTTTCAAGATGAATGTTTAAATTTTGCTCCTGACAATTATATAAAAAGGTATGGGGAAGTATACAAACAGAATCTGTACTTGATGCCGTTGGGAATAGAAGCAACAGTTAGTGTTGAAAGGATGATTTCTTTATGGCACAGGCACTTTCTCTAAAGTGAAAGTATTTGGGGCTTACAGAAATCCATCTCCTCATTCTGAGCTATTGCTTTTAAGCATAAGCTACTTTATGAGATATTTAAGCATTTGCATAGATTATTTTAATAAAAATATTAAAGAATAAACTATTGAATGAATGATGCTTTAAGTAGGAGGAAATGTTTCTGATATACCAATTCTTATGATGTATTTTTTTTCAGACTGCTATTATACAAAGGAAAGTGTCTTCAATACTTTATGACTAATCGGACTATAAATTGTTGTTCAATAATCACATCATCATGTGAATATTACACCAATATATAAACCAAAACCAAACCCGTTGCCATTGAGTGGATTCCAACTTATACACCAATATATATCCTAGAATAATTTTATTCCATGCAGAGTAAATGTTTTGCAATTAAAAACAAATGCAGCTCAATGGTTTGGCTAGACTAAAACAATCATGAGAAAAATTTACCCAATTTAACAACTGTTCAATTCAGCAGCTGCTGAGTGTATGCTTACTAAATGCTCAATTTTTTTTAAAGAAAAGTATATGAGGCATTCATTTTCTGAGTGCTTATTATGCAACATCTGATATAGATGTTAAAATCATAGAAAATTGTAGAAGATTCTAAACACGAGGTAAATGAGAAGAGCAAATGAAAGAAGTACAGTTTGCTTTTTACATGTCATATGCTACCCTGTTGCATTATCTGTATTTTGTGTGCCTGACACTGAAGTTAATGGAGATCTTGGCGGCCTAAGAGTGAACATGAGCAAAGTTAGAGGACTGCCGTGTG
Source organism: Trichechus manatus latirostris (assembly GCF_000243295.1). Lineage (NCBI taxonomy): Eukaryota > Metazoa > Chordata > Mammalia > Sirenia > Trichechidae > Trichechus > Trichechus manatus. The sequence continues at coordinate 22,210,947 of NW_004443953.1, forward strand.
GAGGGGCACAGAGACCTAACCTTTTCTGCCTGGGTAAATCTGACCATAGCTGATTGAGCTTATTGTGGCAAGGGGAGTAGGAAGGAATGAGATGATGAATGCTATTGTAGGAAGGGTTTGTGGGAGAGGAGAGTAAAAGAAATCCCTAAAAGTAAAATATGAATGGTTCTTAAAAATGTATTTAATTATTGAGATACTTGCATGTGATTTTTACTGTTTGTAGTCTTCTAAAAGAACACAGAGTGCCTGAAAGGAATATGACCGTAAAATTTAAAATGTGAGCAACTAAGTATGTTTGTGTTACTGAGCTATGAATCAAAGGAATCAACTGTCAACTGAATAATAAGGGTGAGTTTCCCAAGGGCAAGTTTAGAAAAGAAGACTGATGTAAAAAGAAAGGGATCTACCTTTAAGAAAATTCTGAAACTTAGCTGATGCGTCATTCATAGTCTAAGAATTTTGAAGCATTGAAAAAATATTTTTCTGAAGGTGTTTAAATCTCAAAACAAAAATCTTAGATATAAACTGAATTTGTATTTTACTTTAGAGATGCTATAGAGGCAATCAATACTCATTCCTTCTGTAGATTAAAAAAAAAAAAAAAAGAAATGCTGTCCAGTAGATTCTGTTATAGATAACTTTCATTGATTTAGTAATGTCTATTTTTTAAGATTTACAGATGTTTCTAATGCAAAATAATTTAAAAATCATAAACATAATTGTAATTGTTTTGGATCTATGTGTTGGGAATCAGAAAATAATTATTTGTGAGTTATTTCACGTAAAACAAAATAAAGTTCTAATTTTTAAAAATTATTTAATAAATAGCAAATGTCATACCAGGGTTCTGTGTTGCCAACAAAAGACACAAACCACACACTCTACTAGTGCACGGGACAATGGTTTACTCACAAGAGAAAAGACAGAGTAAGATCGACTTCAACTGTGGGTACTGGTCTCCGATGGCCAGCTAGTCACCCCTAGCGACTGGTCCAAGTGCAGATGTTACACGCGCAGTTGAGCTGCAGTTGAAGGAGATCTTGTTCCCTTCCCACAGGGAACAGATATAGAAGTGGGGTTGGCCAGGTGCCATATGGTGCCCAGACACGAGCAAGAGATAAAGTTACTCTTTGCTCAGAACAGGCAGAAGGGACTGGAAGAGCAAGAGAGAGATCCAATTTTCAGCCTCCTTATCAGAGAATGTTCTGGGCTCAAGGTCTCTGCTTAGGTGGCCTGGACGGGAAATGTAGAGGTAACCAATCCTTCCAAGAGCAAACAAGTGGGAAAGCTCACTTTTACTTTATTTATGCCTTTATTGCCTCATATTCTTTAACCAAATGTAATATTAATTAATTTGGCATTTTGTCACTAGCCACTAAACTTAGGTTGCACTACTAGTGATTTATCAAGTGGAAACAGGTGTTATCATGATCGTTACAATATGTTTGAACAAAATCAAATACTATACATATATCAAAGCATTCATTGAAGATGCACTAAAGCCCCACATTAGGAATTAATTGATTGATCCATTTTTTGTGGACTCAGACTGGTCACCCCAGAACCACAGGATACCACAGTCATGATTACCACTCAATGCTCATGCAATGAAGATAGCTGCCATGTATATAAAATCATTTTCTTTCTAATAAATATCTGATAGTGGATTCTAGAAACACCAGAACTCCTTTTTGTCTTCTCCATTTCTGTCCAGGTATAAACAGGATTGACATTCATTTTATGATCACATATCTTGAAACACACACCTGTGCAATGAAAACTTATGTACCGAGCTTTCCATTCTCCTTCCTCCAAGAAGATAGCTTGATGTCAGAAAGCACATAGACTATCTCAATCAAATATATTTGTACTAACTCAACAAACAGGAAGAGATCAATGTGACACCTACTGTTTAATTATGGTGGCAGAAGCTAGCTAAATATCCACTAAGCACTTTTCCTTTCCTTCTGGGCACACAGTGAAACTACATTCTCAAGCTTTCCTTCTTATTAAATGTGGTCAGCTGACCAATAAAAATGGCAAAATTTTTGTATGCCTTTAAAAACCTTCTCATCGCCCTCTACTCTCTTTCTTCTCAAATCTTCCAGCTAGATATTGATGCCCAGGGCCTTAGAATCCACATGTTGACTTCCATAACAATCCATAAAGTGGATGAAGCCTACAGTAATTAACCTATTTCATAGAAAAGGAATCTGAGAAGAACCAGGGCTCAATATTATCAACTGTCGTACATAATTATAACAGGAACTTCCAATTTTCTATCTCAGCGAATCCCACCACTGTATTAATATTCCCATTATAAATAGGGAAAACAAACAAAGTCACAAATGCAACTTGAAATTTTCTGACAATTAATATTATGGTTCTTTGGGAGCATGAGTATGTTCAAGAACACATTTCTCTTCTTGTAGAATTCCTTTGGAGTTTGACTGAATTCACTCATTTAACAAGTGTTTATTGAATACCCATTATATACAAGCACTATTTTATAGACTCGGAATACGCCAGAAAAATACAGCCAAAAAATCCTACTTCATAGAATAAACTTCCAGTCTGTCAATGTCTGGTGTAGAGAAAGAAATCCATTAATTACAGTACAATTTATGAATACAACATTTTAAAGCACCTGGTAAGCTTCTAATTGTGCAGCATATTCAGGGTATACCTATGATGTTTGAGATAAACAGCTAGTGACTGTGGAAATACAGAAGTTCAGGCTTTATCCTCAAGGATCATGAAATCTCTATAGCAAAAAGTCATATGTAAATACAAATTGTATCAGACAATTTTATGCACCATTGTAGATTCCCCCAACATCTCCTCTTTTTGGGACGTTTGTTTACTTTTAATTCCCAGCTGCCACTGAGTTCACCAACTCTAAATGGGCTCTGAACAACCTTATGTTGACAGAATCTGAGAGTTTTTTGCTTCATATTCTCACAGCTTTTCTCTTGCCTTCTATCCCAGGGTTTTCCTGTTGATGGTGAGGCTTAAGCCACAGGGAGATCTGCTCTGCACAATGGAGAAGACAGGGGGAGTTAATATGTCATAGAGAGGAGGAGTTAACATTCCATGGAACAAACTTTTGACCAATGGGAGACAGGCACTGGCAGATAATTATTCCCCCTCTTCATCCTGACTAGATCATCCTGAGATACACTAGTTCATTTGAACTCTGTGAAGATAATTCCTCAAAAATAACCAATTAGTTTTACTTGATATCAAGCAGTGCCCAACTCAGGAATGCATTCTCTTGTATTTAATGTCATCTTTTTTCTATGGCTTCCTACCTTCCTTTTCCTATTACTTTTGCTTCTCTGTGATTGCACTGTCTAATTAAAGAGTCCTGGTGGCACAGTGGTTAAGTGCTTAGCTGCTAACCAAAAAGTGGGTGATTGGAACCCATCAGCCTTGAACCCACCAGCCGCTCTAGGGGAGAAAGATGTGGCAGTCTGCCTCCATAAACATTACAGCCTTGGTCTCAGGGAACATCTAGCTCAACTGGCGTAACATAGTTTATAAAGAAAATGTTCTACATTCTACCTTGGTGAGTAGCATCTGGGGTCTTAAAACCCTGTGAGCAGCCATCTAAGATACTCCACTGGTCTCACCCCTTTGGGAGCAAGGGAGAATGAAGAGAACAGGATACAAGGAAAAGATTAGTCCAAAGGACTAATGGACCACAGCTACCAAGGCCTCCACCAGACTGAGTCCAGTTACAGCTAGATGGTGCCCGGCTACCACCACTGACTGCTCTGACTGGGATCACAACAGAGGGTCCTGGACAGAGCTGGAGAAAAATGCAGAACAAACTTCTAACTCACCAAAAAAAAAAAAACCCAGACTTGCTGGCCTGACAGAGGCTGAAGAAACACTGAGAGTATGGCCCCCTGACATCGTTAGCTCAGTAATGAAGTCACTCCCAAGGTTCACCCTTCAGCCAAAGATTAGATAGCCCCATAAAACAAAATGAGACTAATAGGGCACAATAGTCCAAGGACAAGGACTAGAAGGCAGGAGGGGACAGGGAAGCTGGTAATAGGGAATCCAAGATCGAGAAGGGAGAGTGTTGACATGTCATGGGGTTGTTAAACAATGTCATAAAACAATGTGTACTAACTGTTCAATGAGAAGCTGTTTGTTCTGTAAACCTTCATCTAAAGTATAATAATAATAATAAAAGATTACAGCCTCGGAAACCCTGTGGGCAGTTCTACTCTGTCCTATAGGATTACTAGGAGTTGGAATTGACTTGATGGCAATGGGTTAATTATTAGCATATACGTTTTTGCCTCGGTCTCTGTTTTCTAGGAACACTTAATTATTACACTTGTCAGAATGTGGTGATTATTACAAGAGATTTGTGACCCATGTGATATGAGGGTAGAGGAAAGGAAGATAATTTTTTCTAGGTGTGTTTTCTCAGGAAAGTAACAAGGAGAAAGGTGGGTTTTTAGGTTTTATCTTGAAGAATGAGTATAATTCTGGCAGATATATATGGATACAACTGGCATTCCAGGTTGAATAGTGTTGCAAGCAAAAATGTGAAGGCAACTGATGATGGGATGTGTCCAAGAGCAGTAATCCGGGAGATATTCTTTAGGAAAAAGTAGGAGGTAAGGTTAACAAATCAGATAACTGGAAATTTTGAACACTACACACACAAAAATGCTGGAAATGTCACGTCCTTCACTACCATACCTGTTATTTTTGTTGTTGTTAGGTGCCTTCAAGTCAGTTCCAACTCATAGCTATCCCATGGACAACAGAATGAAACACTGCCCAGTCCTGGGCCATCCTCACAATCATTGTTATGCTTGAGCCCATTGTTGCAGCCACTGTGTCATTCCATCTCATTAATGGCCTTTTTCACTGACCCTCTACTCTACCAAGCATGATATCCTTCTCCAGGGACTGGTTCCTCCTGATAACATGTCCAAAGTATGTGAGACAAAGTCTCGCCATCCTTGCTTTTAAGGAGTATTCTGGCTGTACTTCCAAGACAGATTTGTACATTCTTCTGACAGTCTATGGTATATTCAATATTATTTGCCAACACCATAATTCAAAGGCACGGATTCTCCTTCAGTTTTCCATATTCATTGTCCAGCTTTCACTTGCATATAAGGCAATTGAAAACACGGTGGTTTGGGGCAGGCACACCTTAGTCCTTAGAGTGACATCTTTGCTTTTTAACACTTTAAAGATGTCTTTTGCAGCAGATTTGCCCAATGCAATGTGCCATTTGATTTCTTGACTGCTGCTTCCATGGACGTTGATTGTGGACTCAAGTAAAATGAAATCCTTCACAACATCAATCTTTTCTCTGTTTATCATGATGTTGCTTATTGGTTCAGTTGTGAGGATTTTTGTCTTCCTTATGTTGAGGTGTAATCCATACTGAAGGCTGTAGTCTTTGATCTTCCTTAGTAAGTGCTTCAAGTCCTCTTCACTTTCATCAAGAAAGCTTGTGTCATCTGCATATCGCAGGTTGCTAATGAGTCTTCCTCCAATCCTGATGCTGTGTTTTTCTTCATATAGTCTAGCTCCTCAGATTATTTGCTCAGCATACAGATGGAATAAGTATGGTGAAAGGATACAACCCCGACACACACTTTTCCTGACTTTAAACCACACAGTATCCCCTTGTTCTATTTGAATGATTGTCTCTTGTTCTATGTACAGGCTCCCCATGAGCACAATTAAGTACTCTGAAATTCCCATTCTTCACAATGTTATCCATAATTTGTCATGATCTACCATGCTTGGTGTCAAGTTAATAGGAAGCCAGAACCGCATGGAGGAGACAGAGAATAAGAATGAACCATAGTTGATAGCATGCTTCTTAAATTTTACCTTACAAAAGATTTACCTGGAGAAATTTCTAGGCTCAATCCTCAGAGATCCCAATTCAGTAGGTCTGGGATTGGGCCAGAGTTTAAGTAGAAATGGTTCAGAAAAAGCCCACCATTTCTACATGCCAGTCCTAAATAGTTGCATCTCAGACCTGTGTGCATCTAAGTGTGCAGTATAGCCTCTCTAGCCATCCTTTAGAGCTTTCTGAGTGCATATGCATTTCAGGTGGGTTCCACATTTATTTTAAACAATTTATAAACCATCTGATTTGTGCAGAGCTGTGTAGTTGATACTGATGGACAAATGTAGTCAGCTAAGACTAAGATTAGCTTTCCTCCTTAACTCAACATTAATCCACTTTCTATAGAGAGATCAGGTTCTTGCTGGAATAGGACAGAGAAATGAACATTTTGATGGACTGGAAGCTTACAGATGCTCATGGGAAAGATGATGCTAGAAGATAGTAACAAAAATACAAAATAAGAAGGGTTAGAAGATGTAAGACATCATCTTCATGAGGCAGAAAGTTCTCCATTACTGGGGCTGTTCAATTTAAGCCAAGTTAGCAGATTACTGGTTAGGAATGCATTTTATAAACGTTTTGTCTAGAAAGACTCTCATATAGGCCTCAATTCAAAAATATTTGCTACTAAATCCAAGGTGACAAGGAAAAGGGACTTCCTTTTAAACAGATATTTGCACAGATTTCAGAAGACTTGTATTCCTAGGTAAAAAATTTATTTTGTTCACAGCGTTAGACGCCCTACGGATGAGTGCTCTAAAAGTTAATACGGGAACAAAAACGCCATCTTCCTGACAGGGTACTGGATCTACTTTAAACACAGCAGGGCACTAGTGACTACTTAAATCCCTCAGTGGGACATGATCATCTCACTGCTCTCTGGGTTTACTTGAAATTACTCTGTCTTTTCCATGCTGAATCATGGAGTGTACAGGGGAATTAACTGATGGTCTAATAAGTGAAAGAGGAAAAGGGAGTCTTTCTTTGCTGTGCTAAGTTCAGAATAAATAGGGTTACGTTTTCTTGTGGTGCCCATTAACTTACAGTCAAAAAGGGCACTGGTAAGTTTTTTCGACCAGAATGTGAACTACTTAGAGAGGCTGTAATTGGTGAAATCATTAGAATAAAATCATTTATCTTGCTATTGAGAATTTTTCACCAGCTACTCTGAGTAGCATATATTTTGAAAAGGATTAATTTACTAGGGAGTCTAGTAACTATTATAGGAAGGGCAAAACCCACTACCCAGTCTTTTTGTTCATCTTACATTTCTATTCTTTAGAAAGAGATAGAGGGAAGGAAAAGCGAGAGCGAGAGAGAGAATTTTATTACAGAGAAAAAGGGGAGGGGCACATAAAATAACAATCATGAAAGATCTGTGGATATATTTTTTAAATGTCTCTCACCAACTTTTCATGCAAATGCTTGAGATTCTACATCCCAGAAGCAGAAACATAATATGTAGAAGAATATAGGACTCATTTCTCTTCCAGTTATAAGAGGGGTAAATACAGTAGTCTCTCATCTAAATAATTATTATTTAACTATCATTTATTCTTAAAAGTTAGAATTTAAAAATATTTTTACACATACTGGTGAAAGAACTGAAGTGTTAATTTTTACATTTGGGGCACTTTAAAAACTAGTGTATGCAAAACCTTAAAATAAAATAATTCATTCCCTGATAATTCTAGGCCTTCATTTCCCAAGGATCATGATGGCCACAAACCTGGTTTCTTCTTTGCCAGAGTGGCCTTTGTGATATCCTGAGAAAACTTCCACTGCCTATTCCACCTTCATGGACTGTAGATAAAGTTGCCCCTGAGCTGACCATGAGAATTAATTGGTAGACAAGAGTGACATGAGATGGACTTTAAACAAAGATCTTTATGATAGATCTATCTAAAGATAAAATACTAAGTTGTTTGTTGATTTTGTAAGTCTCTTGCCCCTGAGTACACATAGATTCCGAGTAACAGTTTGTCAGGGTGTGATGACAAGGATTTAAGTATTTGCAAGGAAGAATTTAATTAATAGACCCCTAAGATCCTCTGCAAGAGCCCTGGTAAAGCAGGTACGAACCCACTAGTGGCTCCGCGAGGGAAACACGTGGCACTCTGCTTCTGAAAAGATTACAGCCTTGGAGACCCTATGGTGCAGTTCTCCTCTGTCCTATGTGGAAGTTATGAGTCAGAATGGACTTCATGGCACACAACAACAACAACAACAAGATCCTGTCCAATACTGAGTCCAATGGGCAAAACACAAATAGAGTACATGGAGTCAAACATTCCCGGAAGATTTTTGTTCATAAGGTTTGTACATCTTTATGTCCATTATGTTCTTATTTTCCCCATAAAAGTGTCAGCAGTTGTTTGAGATAGAGGACAAAGAAGATATTACTGCAGCCAGTTATATTTTTGAAATGCAAATCTCAACAGATGATCACATTCAGTTTAAATCATCAAAGGTTTCCCAGTTTTCCAATGATTAATGAAAACAATCATAGCAAGATCTTAGAGCTTTGCCTAATATAAGTCCTACCTACCTCTTCAACTTCTTATCACATGAAGCTCCTCCTTAATATCTATATTCCAAACCTTTGGTACTACTTTCACTTTTTGTACATTTTACCATCTCTCCCACCACAGGGTCTCTGTGTATGCAACTCCCTCTCCTTAAAATACTTTTTTCTACCATCTTCCTCTAGATTACTCCTACTCATCCTTTAGACATGAGACCAAGCATCATTTTTTCAAAGAAGTTTTCTTTGACATCCCTAACTATGGCAAATCCCTTTATGGTATTCTCCAATAGTGCCTGAACTTCTTGATAGCACTTGTAAAAATTGTACTGTCATATAATAGTTATGCAATCACTTATTTAATGCCTGTCACTCCTATTAAACTATAACCTCCACAAGGGTAAGGAGAGGATATATTTTTTCATCATTTATTTCCCTAGAAATATAGTTGACATTGGCAAATAATTTTTCAAAAATTGATGAATTAATGGTAAATGATTTTTATAAATAGAATTCACTTGGCACCTCTATAAAATTTGTGGTGTTGTAACAAATGGATCTCCACATAAAAATAACATAGTTGGGCCCCTTCATACCATATACAAAAATTAATTCAAAAAGAATCAATGACCTAAATATAAAAGGAAAAATCATAAAGGTCTCAGAAGAAAACATAGGGGTAAATCTTCTTGATCCTGGATTTGGCAATGGATTCTTATATGATGTCTTAGGCTGGGTTCTCTAGAGAAGCAAAACCAGTAATTGTATAAATACTTATAGAGAGAGATTTATATCAAGGAAATGGCTCATGCAGTTGTAGAGATTGAAATGTCCCAAGTCCGTGGATCAGGCTGGAGGCTTCCCCTGATTCACGTAGCTACATGGGCTGGAGAACCCCAGATTGGCAGGTCAGAGAGCAGAGTTGTTGCTCACAGGCTGTGAAGATCGAAGAAGCCCAAGATTGGCCGGCAAGTAAGCTGTTAGCTCAAGTCCCAAGAACTGGAGTTTAGGCGAAAAGGAGTCAGCTGCAGGATCTAGAGCAAGCAAAAGCCACAAGCCTTGCCAAAATGTCCACTTATATTAGATGCAGATCACGTGCCCAAGGAAACTCCCTTTCAACTGATTGACTACTCACAGCAGATCCCATCATGCGGGTGATCACAACATCATATGACTGCCAAACCACTGAGAATCACAACCCAGCAAAGTTGACCCACAATCTTAACCATCACATATGACATCAAAAACATGAGCAGCAAAAGAAAAAATAGATGCATTGAACTTTACCAGCATTACAAACTTATGTAAATCAAAGGACACAAGAAAGTGAAAAGACAACCAATAGTATCAGATAAAATATGTTTAAATCATATATCTCATAAGGTCTTAATATCCCAGATATATAAAGAACTCCTTCAAAGTGAGGGGGATACTCAGTATAGAGGGGGACTATAAAGAATGCAGTGATCACACTTTCTCTGTAACTTTTACCTCTAGAGGTCTCATCGCATATGGTGGTTAGAGATGCTTGAATAGAGCTAGATCCCCTAGTGAAAAAGGGTCAGTAATTTGTGGGATTTAAAGCACTAGAAGAATTGAACCTACTGAACTAAATAAATCTTTCCTATTTGGATACTCTCCCTTCTCAGAATATGAATGATACCAAGGGAGAAAGAATGCTTCAGTCCTCATTTTGATCTATAAACAGAGTGATGGTAAGATATTTTTCCTTAGAATTTCTGATGGACAAAGAGAAGAGTGATTATCTACCAGGTGAGCTATTTAGAGTTACTGTCATCTCAAAACATTTTTGTGAAGGAGGGTTGTTTAGGCAATAATAAAGGGTAACAACATATAATCTCATCGTCTACTCAAAGGACAAAGATGAACTAGAGAAACAATTTATATCATTTGTCTGCTACATACATATTTATAAATTATGCAGTTTTATGAATTAATGATAAAATTATACATAATTATAATTATCGAAAATAATTCACTGCTATTTTGAGGAAAATTGATTACAACTAGTTAGTTAGGTTACTCAGTCTACAGAACAGATATTTAAAATAAGATTTGCTCAGGAAAAGCCTTACAAATATTATTTTAATGAATAATTTTAGTTAAGATAGATACAGAAGCAATTAATACCCAGTTTTATTAAGGATGATATTGCCTCTCTCTACGACTACAGTATTTCTTCAAAATTTATTTGAATTCACATGGAATTATTTTGTGTGAATTAATTAAAATAAAACTATGAATAGACTCTAGGGAAGAAGTGGCTGCAAGATATTTCCAGTCATTTTAATGATTTTCTGTATCTGTTTTAGATTTAGGTATTTTAAGTATTCTTCTTGGTATATCCTAAATCTTGATCTTATTTACTTATTTTATTACTATATAATTTCCTTATGATTTGATAGAATCACTAAAGAAGGAAAGAATGGCACCAAATCTTTTTAACAGATGTTCTAACTTTGACATTATAAGTAAATTGAAAGATTAAAAAATAAAAGAAATGTAAACTAATAATAGTGGTTTCAATGTACCTGGTAGCTTGTCTCTTTCTTATCTAATTACTTATGATCTTACATAGCCATATGAAAATATTAATTCAAAGTTAATGAACACTATTCACCTTAACAAAACTTATGTCAAAGATTAGATAGAGGATTTGAGGTTATATAGACTTTTATTTTTTTCACATATTAAAGTGATGCAGATATTGTTAATCTATCTTTAAACTGATATAATTTTGTTCATCTATCTTTAAGGTGGTAATTCCTTTGTGTTCTATCAGCTCCATTTATTTATATTGCTAAAAATACCCTTTTTTGAAATTTTTAAGTATAAAATATAATTGCTCAGATAGATTTCCATTTTTAATTAGGGAATATAAAATATGAAAGGCTTTTACTCCCACGATACAATAAGAAAAAATAACAAGGAAAATTAAAATATATATATACTTTTCTATGGCATTATCAAAGAGCTGTAGACTATAGAATGCATTGATTGACTAAGTTCCAGAGAGGGAAGAACTCCTGGTATGTGAGCAGAGAGCAGGAGCAGCTTTCATATGAAGATCTGAGCATCTGATCTCAGTGCAAGTGGTCAGAGGAACTGATTTACCATTAATGGAAACATTTTGAAGAGATGAAGAAAGACCTAACAAAAATGTGGTGAGCCAATGGGATTGGAATTTGGAGGAGCCACGAATATAAAAATTGTACAAGCCAAGGCACAAAAATTGGTCTCCATTCACCTGGAGTAACAGAGGAAGAAGTAGAGTTAGGAATTGGAGGAAGACATGGAATGTGCGGTTAACTGACTCCATGAACAACAGCCTCCATGAACAACTGCCTTCTTTGCCATGAGATCAAAAGAACTGGATGGTTCCTGGATACCATTACTGAATTTTGTTTTTATTGTTGTAGTTTAAATGAAGTTTACATTTCAAGTTGGTCTCTCATACAAAAATTTACACACACATTGCTATGTGACCCAATTGCCCTCCCCACACTGTGATAGCACACTTCTCCTTTCCACCCCTGATTCCCCATGTCCATTCAACCAGCTTCTAACCTTCTCTGCCTTCTCATCTCACCTCCAGAAAGAAGCTGCCCATTTAGTCTCTTGTATATACTTGAGCTAAGAGGCACACACCTCATGAATATCACTTTATGTCCCACAGTCCAGTCAAATCCCTGTCTGAAGAGTTGGCCTCGGAAATTGTTTCAGTTCTGGGCTGATAGAGAATCTAGGGGTCATGATTTCTGGGGTTCCTCCAGTCTCATTCAGACCATTAAGTCTGGTCTTTTTACTAGAATTTGAGTTCTGCACCCCAC
>NW_004443953.1:22226283-22251787 GCF_000243295.1 Trichechus manatus latirostris
CTAATTCTTACTATTTCCTTTCTTCTGGCACCCAATGGCTTCTTTTGCTGCTCTCTTTCTACTTGTTCCAGTTGTAGGGTTAATGTTTTGATTATGGCCCTTTCTTCTTTTTGGATGTGTGCATTTATTGCTATAATCTGACCTCTGAGCACTGCTTTTGCTGTGTCCCAAAGGTTCTGGTAGGATGTGTTTTTATTCTCGTTTGATTCTGTGAATTTCTTTATTCCATCCTTAATTTCTTCTATAACCAGTAGTTTTTGAGCAAAGTGTTATTCAGTTTCCATGTGCTTGATTTTTTTTTCCTTGCTTTTTCTTTATTGATTTCTACTTTTATGGCTTTATGGTCAGAAAAGATGTTTTGTAGTATTTTTGTTTAGGTTTGCTTTATGGCTTAATATGTCATCTATTCTGGATAGTGTTCCATGTGCATTGGAAAAGAAAGTATACTTGGCTGCTGTTGGGTGGAATGTTCGGTATATGCCTATGAGATCAAGTTGGTTGATTGTAGCATTTAGCTCTTCTGTGTTTTTGTTGAACTTCTTTCTGGATGTTCTGTCCTTCACCAAAAGTGGTGTGTTGAAATCTCTCCTACTATTATTGTGAAGCTATCTATCTCTCTTTTCAATGTTGTTAGAGTTTGTTTTATGTATTTTGGAGCCTTGTCATTGGGTGCATAAATATTTATTATAGTTATGTTGTCCTGGTGTTTTGCCCCTTTAATTGTTATATAGTGGCCTTCCTTATCCTTTGTGGTGGATTTTATTTTAGTCTATTTTGTCAGAGATTAATATTGCCACTCCTTCTCTTTTTTTTTAGTGTTGTTTGCTTGATATATTCTTTTCCATCCTTCGAGTTTTAGTTTGTTCATGTCTTTAAGTCTAAGGCGTGTGTCTTGTAGGCATCATATAGACAGACTGTGTTTTTCTATCCAATCTGCCACTCTCTGTCTCTTTATTGGTGCATTTAGTCCATTTACATTCAGCGTAATTATTGATAGGTATGAGCTTAGTGCTGTCATTTTGATGTCTTTTTTTGTGTGTTGTTCACAGTTTCTTTGTTCTACTTTATTTTTTGTGCCGAGTCATTTTTCTTTTTGTATTTTCTTTTCATCTTTTTCATTGTTGTTGATTTTGTGTTTGCTGAGTCTTTATATTTTATGTTTTATTTTGACTTGTAGGATTATTAGTTTCCTTTGTGGTTACCTTAATATTTAGCCCTATTTTTTGAAGTTTATACCAGTCTTTTATTTTTTTATATTGCCTTGACTTCCTCTCCGTATGAAAAATCTATGTCTACGTTTTTTAAGTCCATCTTTTTTGTTTTAATGTTGTCATCTTTTACATATTGACATCTCTGTTTCCCTATTTTCAGTGGTTTAGCTTTGATTTATTTTTGTGACTTCCCTATCTGGGTTGATATCTGGTTGCTCTTTCCTGTGTTCTAGTCTTGGGTTGTTATCTAATGTTATTGATTTTCTAACTGGAAAACTCCCTTTGGTATTTCTTGTAATTTTGGTTTGGTTTTTGCAAATTCCCTCAAGTTCTGTTTATCTGGAAATGCCCGAATTTTGGCATCGTATTTGAGAGACAGTTTTGCTGGATATATAATTTTTGGCTGGCATTTTTTTTTCCTTCAAGGCTTTATATATCCCATTGCCTTCTTGCCTGCATGGTTTCTGCTGAGTAGTCTGAGCTTATCTTATTGACTCTCCTTTGTAGATGACTTCTCGTTTCTCTCTAGCTGCTCTTAAAATTCTCTATCTTTGGTTTTGGCAAGTTTGATTATAATATGTCTTGGTGACTTTCTTTTTGGATCTACCTTATGTGGGGTTCAATAAGCATCTTGGATAGATACTTTGTCATCCTTCATGATATCAGGGAAGTTTTCTGCAACAAACCTTCAACAATTCTCTCTGTATTTTCTGTTATCCCCCTTGTTCTGGTACTCCGATCACTCGTAGGTTATTCCTCTTGATAGGGTCCCACATAATTCTTAGGGTTTCTTCATTTTTGTTAATCCTTTTATCTGATTTTTCCTCATATAAGTTGGTGTCAATTGCTTTATCTTCAATCTCACTAATTCTAACTTCCATAGCCTCAATTCTGCTCCTACGACTTTCTACTGAGTTGTTTAATTCTGAAATTATATTGTTAATCTTCTGGATTTCTGATTGCTGTCTCTCTATGGATTCTTGCAGCCTGTTAAATTTGTCATTATGCTCTTCTCTAATCTTTTTAATTTCCTGTATTGCATATTCTGTTTTGCTTAATTTCCTTCCTAATCTCTTGAAGAGTTCTGTACACTAATCTTTTGTATTCTGCCTCTGATAATTCCAAAAAATTTTCCTCTTCTGGAAAATTTCTAGATTCTTTATTTTGGGAGCTTGCTGAAGCCATCATGGACTGCCTCTTTATGTGATTTGATACTGACTGTTGTCTCTGAGCCATCAATAAGTTATATTTATTTATCTTATGTTTGCTTACTGTATCCTAGCTTCTTGTTTTGTTTTGTTATGCCCAGATAGGCTGCTGGTGTGACCTAGTTTGATTATTGGCACCGTTGAAGCTCTAATGTCCTGTCACCAGGTGGTTAGATCTGTTACTAGGTATGTGAGCTCAGGAGTCCACCCACTCCTCCTGTATGGATTCAGCTCAGGTGCCTAGGTAGATAGCCACCAAGTGTGTGGTGCAGGCTCTCACCTAGAGTCCTAAACAGGCATAGGTGATTGGTGTAGGCACAGGCATCTGGCTGCAGTAGAGAGACACACTGTGAGCAAGGCAGGGGGCTGACAGGTGCCCCGAAGTGTCCAGGAGGAAGATGTGTCACTGTTCCCTAGAGGGCTTAGGTGGGTGGGTTTTGCGGCCTGACGATGAGCACCGAATGCTGTTGACTGTAAGGACTGGGGGACACCTCTTATTCTTGGGCCCCTATTGCAGTGTCTAGGTGGCATGGGTGGAGCCACCAGTCCTCAGGTCCCTTATGTGCGTAGGTGAAGACCCTTCTCAATGGGAAGAGCAGTGTCAAATGTCATGAACCTGCCACTTCACAGCTGAAACAGTTGAAGTTAGACTTCAGGTATATACCCTGTTGTACTGTGGTAATGAGGGCCTATGCTGTTGAAATGGGCCCACACAAGTCTATGCAGGGGGAAAGGCACTCAGAATTTATGGATCCCTTATGCCTGTGCCTATGCAAAGGAGCTGTGCCTACCCTGAGTTCCTAGCTTAGGGGAGCTGGCAATTTATTTTTTCCCGTTTGTTAATTTGTTCACGCTTCAAGCCCAGGAGAATGGCTCAGGGCGTGTGATGGATCCTACTTCCAGCCCAGGGGATTTTGCAATTTCTGAAGTCAGTCAGGGACCCAGTGCAGAGCAGGGAGGGGGGAGGTAAATGGGAGAGAGGTTTTTCCCTAAGGGGGTGTCTTTTGGTCTGTGCAGAAGGCCAGACACAAGTACTTATCTTTCTCCAGTCAAGGGCTGATTCTCACTGCTTCTGGGTGGCTAAGTAGACTCTCTGCCACTGGGTCTCTGCCAGCGCGGAAAATGCCTCCAGAGTGCTGCAGCTTGAAGGGCTCAGGCTCTCACCCGGTCAGGTCTGGAAACTCCTTGCTGCTTCCTAACCATCTCTCCCTCCCCCTGCTGCTCAGTCCAGTTCCTCAACTTTGCCTTTGATGTTCTGGGCCCCTAGATTGTCATATATAATCGATTCACTTTTTTTTCAGGTCTTTGTTGTAGGAGGGTCCACCGGAAGCATCTGACTACTCTGCCATCTTGGCCCCGCCTCTCCATTACTGAATGTTTTGATCAAAGATTCTATAGAAGAATCCTGATTAAAAGGGAAAAAATGTAGAAAAGAATTGAAAATTCTGATGGAATCTAGATTTTCTGGACCCATGGAGGCTGGATGAATCTCTGAAACTATTGTCCTGAGATAATCTTTAAAGTTTAAACCTTAAACCAAAAATATCCCCTGAAGTCTTCTTAAAACCAAACAGTAGTTTACCTTCACTACTGAAGAATGTCTGCCTTGAACATTGTGCTCTTTAAAGAACTATCTATATGGCATCAAATTGATAAAAGTAACTAGAAAGACTAGATAGGCAATTTAGGGAGTAGTGAGTTTATGTTAATGAGGAAGTAACAATTTGGAAAAGGAGAGTGAGAATAGTTGCACAACTTGAAGAATAGAATCAATATCACTGAACTGTATATGTAGAAATTGTTGAATTGGTGTATGTTCTACTGTGTATATTCTCAACAGCAAAAAAATGAAACAATTTATTAAAAAAAGTTAATTGCTCAGCCCCCAAATTCTTCTTCTGCCAATGTGCCCATTCATTTTTCTGAGAAAGCATCAGTGAAGGATGGCATTTAAGCTGAGAAAACGTGTGGAGAACCATTTGCACAGTTCATGTATAAAACTATGATTTTTATTTTCTTTGTTATTTTTTTTCCTTATGTTTTCAGAGATTCATCCAGTATACACGGCTCCTGTTAGGCGTGAACACAAACTAGCTAAAACTTTGGCTCAACACTCTCCCAGATCAACAATGACAAGATCAAAGAAAACTGCTCCTTGACATTACTGTAGGCAGCAAGGGTTAGGCTAGCCAGAAATGAATTCATTAATCACAGCTCCACCCTTGCCTCACTTCAACTTCACTTACTGTCAAATCTGAGCAATCACTCCCCATCCTTACCACGAGGCTGAGAAAAGGGCTTGCTTGCACTATCTTGGAAAGAAAAAAAAAAAAATTAACAAAAATTTATTATTATTTACTCCCCTCTTTTTTATGTAAATTGTACAGATTACAATAAAAAAATAAGAGAATTGAAAAAAAAGTAGAAAAATGTGACTCATATTCAAGGAGAAAAATGGTCAATAGAAGCAAGGTCACAGATAACAAAGATATTCTAATAACTTAAAAACAAAATGAGTAAAAAGGTAGGTAATTTCAGGAGATAAACAGAAATTTTCAGAAAGAAGCTGATGGAAATTCTTAACTAAAAAATGCAATGGCCAAAAATAAAATACTCAACAGATGAGCTAAATAGAAAATTGGGCACTGCAGGAGAAAGAATCAATGAAGACAGTTTGATGTAAGTTATCCAAACTGTATCATGGATTGTTGTTGTTGGGTGCCATTAAATCAATTCCAACTCATCCCAGCGACCCCATGTGACACAATAGAACTGTTCCATAGTGTTTTCATGGCTGTAATCTTTACCAAAGCAAACTGCCACATCTTTCTCCAGAGGAACAGCTGGTGGGTTTGAACCATCAACCTTTTGTTTAGCAGCTGAGCTCTTAACCACTGTGCCACCAAGACTCTTTAGCTCATGTTAAGTGTCACTAAAACGCCAGAGTCACTATGATAGCTGGTAAAACAAACAAACAAACAAACCAAACCTGTTGCCATCGAATTGATTCCGACTCATAGCGGCACTTATAGGACAAAGTAGAACTGCCCCGTGGGATTTCCAGGGAGCGGCTGGTGGATTTGAACTGCCTACCTTTTGGTTAGCAGCCAACACTTAAGCTCTGCACTACCAGAGCTCCATATGACAGATGGTAGAAGTGGGCATTAAAAGATTTGTAGAAGCAGTCTGCTGGAGGGTTATACTATGCGAGGCAGAAAACTCACCAAAAAAATATTTTGTTCCAGGGGAGGGCCACTGAGACCAGAAGTGCTAGCCCAGGGTGAGGAAATCTAGAATGAATGGCTTAATAAAGTGAGCTAATGAATATTAATCGTAACACTGAGATGTTACAATGATGAAGCCTGTTTTTTCCCCAGTAGTCTGAATCGGCTCAACAGCAACAGGTTTCGTTTGGTTTTTGGTACCCTTCCTTCCTTACGTTTAACTGTATAAAACTAAAAATCAAACTCACTGCCATAGAGTCGATTCCGACTCATAGTAACGCTATAGGACAGAGTAGAACTGCCCTATAGAGTTTTCAAGGCTGTAAATCTCTTCAGAAGCAGACTGCCACATCTTTCTCCCACCTATCGTCTGGTGGGTTTGAACAACCAACCTTCTGGTTAGTAGCCAAGCACTTCAACCACTGCTCCACCAGGACTCCTTAAAGAGAGCAAAATCATGGTGGAACTGCTCCAGAACATAGATGACTGTGGTGTGCTACTCAGATTTCTTTTCAAAGAATATTTGTCCCAGCTTCTGAAGCAAATAGCCTCCAGATGTCAGCCTCTTCAGGAATTGACTCAGCTGGAAAGAGCTCACTTGACCAAAATTACACTATTTTCCAGGGAAGCTGACATCAAATGACTGATCAGTGTGAGATATAAAGTCCTGACCAACTTGGTTCAAAATTAGGCCATCCTAGCTCCAAAGTTCCCCATGGGGTCTGCCAAGACTAAACTTGAATCTGCATCCTGACTTAACTTCTTCCTCTTCCCAATCTTGATTTCTTTCTCTCCCTTCCGCAGGCGTTGATCTCAAAGAAAGTTCTTAATAAACATCCTACAAGATAAAGTCTGTCTTTGAGTTAGCTTTTTCTAAAATGTAGATCTCTAAAAACCATTGTAATTAACACTGTTTTATGTTTTATAGTCAATATTTATTTATGCCTACCCAGGTATTTATATTTTTAGTTGCTCTTTATTCTTTCTGGTGTCTCCACACTTCCTCATGACATTTTTTCTTGCCTGAAGAGCCTTTAATATTTCTCGTAGTGAATTGTGTCAGTGATAATTCCCTCAGAATTTATTATCATTATTTTTGTGTGAAAATGCCTTTATTCATCTTCATTTTGGAAGGGTATTCTCTGTAGGTATAGGATTCTTGATCGGCAATTATATTCTTTCAGCACTTTGGGTACAAATTCATGGTCTTATGACTTAAGTTGTTTCTGTTGAGAAGCCAGCTGTCAGACTATTTGTTGATCCTTTGAATAATTTGTCTTTTACCTTAGTTTTCCAGCAATTTTACTATAAAAACACCAATAGTGTTTTCTTGACTTCTTGAATGTGTGGATTAGTGTTTTGTTTTTTTTTTTTGTATTGGTTTTAGAAATTCTCTGCTATTATCTCTGACTGTTGCTTCTCTCTAATTCTAGCTCCCTCCTCTTCGTAGGACTCCTATTACACAAATTTAAGACCTCCTCTCTATTCCATCTATCTTCCTGCTTCACTCTGGACATTTTCTTTTCTTTTCACTCAGTTTTTTCTTTTTGGACATTTTTTTAATTAAACGAACATAGGAAACCAAAAATTGTGCTGCTTTCTGAGCAGCAATCTTATTTAGTACCATGGCAGTGATAGCAGTGTATGGATCCTATATATTTATGTAATTTTCAAGATATAGCCAGAAAGGAAGGAACATTTATACAAATGTTTATAATAAACCCAAGGTTACTGAAGAAATGTTTGAAGACATCAATTTAGTGTATTCCAATTAAAATCAATTTAGTCAATTAAGTCATTAATAGGGACTTACCATATTCATGTAAGTTTGCTAGGAAGTGTAGGTTATACAAACAGCTTTAAGTTTCTGTTGATGAATATTAGTTGCATGAGTGCTAATGAGGCTGGCCTGGAGAATCTGGCTTAGATGTGGAGAAATAATCTGTCTTCTTGATACCCCTGTTCTCCCTTCCAACAAGATCTTGGGATGACCTACCTGAGGGAGAGTTTGAGTCTGCAGAGCAGATACCATATTTTTATGCAATAACACGTTTTCTACATTTGTTTGCCAACCATGCCCCCCTCCCCCCACCGTGGGTTATTTTCCTAATTGTGCTATGCTAATTTTTTACAGCAATATGTAAAAAAAAAAAAAGGCATAGTGGTGCTTATGAAAATACTTCATGGGGGCAGGTTGAGTCTGGTAAACAAACATAGAAGGTGTGCATTATTTGTGTAAAAATATGGTGCTCTTATCCAGAATCCATGCCTCATGAACAGTGGACCCTAGTAGCTGAATAGGTGAGATGGCCTACATATCTGTCTCTCTAAGGTATGTCTGGGCTGAACCCAGGGACTAACAAATGGTCACAGGAGCAGAAATTCTAGAGTGAATCTAGAGTTTAGCATAGCAAGCTCATTTCCTTTTCCTGATCTCATGAGTCAGGTAAACTACTTCTCTTCTTTTGACTGGGAAAAACCACAGATGTTAGACTTCTCTGCTTCATGGGCCAAGATACTACTGGGAGTAGAAAATAGTGTAGTCATTGGGCCAGCTTTCTCCTAAGAGCTTGGGCTATCCTGAAAGAAGGGGCTCTCCTACAGTGTCCAGGAAAAGCATTTCTGAGAACAGTAGACTAGAGAGGATCTCTTTGGGGCCAGATTTGTGTCTTAGATAGCACTGTGCTGCCTAAATGCTTCGGGTGAAGTGGAGGCTTAATAAGCAATTGTGAATTTTGTTTTGTTTTATTCTAATCGCTTAGGACCACTGCATTTAAATTTAGTTCACTGCAGATCTAATTACAGGTGAAAAAGAAGGGAATTAGAAAATCACCTTCATTTCCATTTTCAATTTTAAACACAATAAAGGTACCATGAGAAACCCACTGGTGGCACTATGGAGTTAGGCAACTTCCTAGAAAACTTAGCAGTAAATAGATATCCATTTGAAAACTCAAGGCAGCAATTCCATTGGTGAGATAATATCTAGATAAAATTTGAAATGAAGGCTCTACTTGAGGTATTAGTAATCGAAACTCTTGCACAATTAATTTTAAAATACCCTATATTATATTGTGGATAAGATTAAGTACCTTACACATGTGCACACACATGCACACTCTAGGAACAAGCACCAGTGTACACACTTATACTTTGTGACTCCTCATCAACCTCACAAAAAGCCACCCTAGCTTACACAAACAACAGGGCCATTTTAAGAGTATATTTGTAAAACTGCATGAATAGAAAGAGACACAATGCTGTGCTTTTATGTAAATGTGTTTTATTGTAAATACTACTGTCAAGGCAAAATACTCATCCAAGTACACATGCATGCAGTTCACTCTGTTTTCTGGAAATACACAAACATCAAATTGCAATTGCTTTTTTTTCTGCTAAAACTAGTCAAACAGTTAGTTTCTAGTTTTATTTTTCTGAAATGCTTCACAGCTTCATAGAATTCTTAACTTCAGTTTATTTTATTTTAGTAGTGAGGTGGTAGATAGACTTATGTGTTCAGGTGTAATGCATTCATAAAAAATCTCTGTGCTTTCACGTTTTTTTTTTTTTTTCTTTGTTTAGCCCCTGACATTCTTCTAGTAAGAAAAATGATGTTAAAATGCAAATAGCAACAATATAGGTAAAGACCACATACAGCTTTAGACATTGACGATATTAGAACATCACTCAAAAAATGTTCATCTTTATAGGGCATTAAAACAAAAAAAAACTTGTTGCCGTTGAGTTGATTCCAACTCATAGCGACCCTATAGGACAGAGTAGAACTGCCCCATAGGGTTTCCAAGGAGCACCTGGTGGATTTGAACTGCTGACCTTTTGGTTAGCAGCCGTACCTCTTAACCACTACACCACCAGGTTTCCACCAGGGGATTAGTCCCCTGAAAATGTCTCCTACTGGGTCCATATTATGTTCTTTTAGTGACAACTCTAACAAGTGAAACAAAATTCTTGTTTTTCTGGTTTTTTGGCCAAGTCCTGGACAACACCCATCATCTGAGACACTTCTTTGTTTTTAATTTTTGCTTGGGAAAGAAAGAGAGAAAAAAAACAATGAGTACTAAGATTTGACAGGTTTTTAATTCATAAATGTCTGTACTATGGATATTAGCAAGACAGTATGGGGCTCTAGTTTTTAAAAATGGCCACACCAACAGAAAACCACCTTGGATGAAACGAATATTTAACCTGTCATTGATTTTTAAAAATTAAACTCCCTGCCATTATGTTGAAGGGTCACAATCATCAATCTGTTTAAAGTTAGCAATGCCAATTGTGTCCCAGATAGCTGTAGGTGTCTGGCCCTGAAGCCTGCCATTCCACCGCCTTCCAACAACCCTCAGACAAACTTGACATTCCTGCTGACAGTGCTTTCTTTGTAGTTTCTAACTATATTCTTCATCTATTTCTCTTGCTCGCACTTTGATTAAAAAAACAACAACAAAAATACTTGCCATCAAGTCATTTCCCACTCACTGGATGGCAACTCACTTTGACTGGAAGCCACCATTTCCTTCTCTCCGTTTTATGCTGTCTTATGAAATTATATTTCATTGTGTATTACAAATATTTCATATAAAAAAAAAACAAAAAATTTAGAAGATTGTCTACATGAAATAAAGAAGGCAGTTTGTTTGAAAATATTAGATATATATTACAGGAAGAAGGAGCCCTGGTAGCACAATGGTTAAGAGCTCAGCTGTTAATCAAAAGGTCAGCAGTTTGAACTCAGCCAGCCATTTCTCAGAGAAAGACCTGGGGATCTGCTTCCTTAAAGATTCCAGCCTAGGAAACCCTATGGCGGCAGTTCTACTCTGTCACATGGGGTCAGTATGAGTTGAAATGGACTGCAAGGCACCTAACAACACAAGAAAACTACAAGAAGTAACATCTTACGATTTAAAGTTTAGACTTTGTTTATTACACTGTTAAAGGGATGTTGATAAGAATTATAATGTAGACATAAAAAAGCAATATTTGCAGTATTTCTTGAAAAAGGTCCATTATCAAAAACAAAACCAAAAATATATTATTATTAAAAATATGCCATATTTTAAACAGTACAGCAGCAACAACAATAATTTATTATGATATAGTAATGAGGAGGTTATAATCAAAGATTACATACTATGAGAATGTTGTTGGATGGTAGGGATGTGAATAGATTTGCAAGAGGAAGGCATAAGTTTGGAAAGAACATAAGGTTTATTTCAGTTTTTTCCCCCAGGCGTTCAGGTACTTGATAAGATAAACTCTGCTCTTTAAAATGTCAAGATGTCTTTCAAGATTCCAATTGAAAAGGTTAACTAATATTGTTCATCTCTCCCTATAAATTTTATTAAGTTTAAAAAATAGGCCTTCTATCAATCCAGCACTTGTATTTGATTACCCAAATAGGATTTAAAGACTGTTAACTATAGAAAAAAAATTGCTCAGTATGGAAGGAGCCAAAAAAAAAAAAAAAAAATATGTGTATGTGTGCAGGGCGCAGGGTGAAGGATGAGAAAACTGCAACGAGTGGGTTGAGTCAGCTCCTGTGCTTCTGCAGCAAGGGTTCAGGTTCATCCAGAAACCCAGGGAGAGTTTTTGGTAATGCACCCAGGTCCTGGGAGTGCTCAGGGAGTGGCCGAGGACCAGACCTGTGACTCACAGGCTGTGCCTTGCTTACTGGCATTGTTTTGCTCCGATTTGTAATTTAAAAGGTACTTGTCAATTGAAATGTTTGAGCTAGAAAAATGCCAGAGGTTTTTCTCTGAACTTTACATATGCCTGGTAGTCTAGTGGTTAAGAGCTTGGCTGCTAACCAAAAGGTCAGCAGTTCGAATCCACTACCTGCTCCTTGAAAACCCTATGGGGCAGTTCAACTCTGTCCTGTAGGATCACTATGAGTCAGAATATATATACTTATATAAAACCAAGAAAAACCCAAACTCATTGCTGTCAAACTGCAGACTTTTTGGTTAGCAGCCAAGCTCTTAACCACTTTGCTACCTGCGCTACCAAAACCATAGTCTTTGCTATCGAGTGGATTCTGACTCCTAGTGAACCTGTAGGACAAAGTAGAACCGCCCCATAGGGCTTCCAAGGAGTGACTGGTGGTTTCAAACTGGCTACCTTTTGGTTTGTAGCCAGATTCTTAACCACTGTGCCACCAGGGCTCTAAGCAGTTCAAATCCACCAGCCACTCCTTGGAAACGCTATGGGGCAGTTCTACTCAGTCCTATAGGATAGCTACGAGTTGGAATTGACTCCACGGCAATAGTGTATATATATGTATTTTTTTCTTCAATTGGCGTTTGCTTCCAATTTTTCTGTCTAAAGTATAAGCTCCAACCTAATTAAATAAATAATAATAATGTCTACCATCAGAATTTTGCCCAGAATTCTACTACAGTGGGTAGCACAGAAATGGCATTAGAGATTGTGACTATTTCAATAATAAGATAATAAACATATAATATGTTGTAAGAGTCATCTAAGACTGCCCAATTTAAAACGTATTGGCCTTCAAACGGATCTGAGGGCAACTAAGTATAAATTTTTTAATCAGCAAAGCAGGGAATAATTACATATATAAATGCAGAATTAAGTTCTGCTAACCTATATATCTTTGGGTAAAGTAAACTACAATTGTCTCTCTAAATATTACTAGTTATTATTATTAAGCACTTAATATTAACAAACTGGTATCTCTTAGCAAAATGCTATTACTTTTTTCCAAGATGTAAAAATACATTTTTATTTTATTGACCAAAGGAAATTTTATCTAAGAGGCTCTGTACTTTATTGGATGTTACATTCAAATTAAAATTCCTTCAACCTCAGCACTGAGTCACTCTTGGCCAAGTGTTATTGAAGTTAGTTTCCTGAACAATAATACAACATAAGGAGTTAGGCAAGGCACAGCAGGATGCACTTATTACCTCTTGTTGGAGGCTTCAGAAATTGATGTCACTTTACTTTCTTCTAAATTTTGAAATTATTTCACTTCCCAAAGCCTCTGTCATTTTATCCATGGGTGTGCCTGCATCATCCCTGTTAGGGATTCAATTTGTCAGCAGAAACATTTCACTCTTGATGATGCTCATCTTAGCACGTCTGGCATCTGCACATACATTAGAGCATATTCACAATTGCCAATTAGAGCACATTTCCAACTCCAGGGTGGTCAATACAAGCATGCTGATTTTATCCAGTTGCAGACTAACTCTTCCAGTTCTTTAATTTCCTGCCTGAACAACACTGAATTTATTGAGTGTTTTTGTGACCTTGTTTACACTATAAAGTCATTTTCAAAAATATATTTTCCTGACTGCATTCTCTTTCTTTATCTGCTAATTATTCTAAAAAATTATTCTAAAATGCCTTCATTCTGGCTTTTAATTTTGTATTTCTTACAATAAAAGACCCATCCAGTGCATCACACTGTGACTAAATGGGCAGCTCCTGTCTGGAGGTGAGATGAGAAGGCAAAAAGGGACAGAAGCTGGTTGAATGGACACGGGAAATCCGGGGTGGAAAGGAGAAGTGTGCTGTCACATTATAGGGAGAGCAGCTAGGGTCACATAGCAATGTGTGTATAATTTTTTGTATGAGAAACTGACTTGAACTGTAAACTTCACTTAAAGCACAATTATATATATATAATCTGCTCTTATAACGTACAGCCTTCCAAAGAAACTAACAACTAAAGAAAGTAAGGCTAAAACTAAAGTAAGTGAGTCTAAAACTTTAGTCACCTCCAGAGAAGTCAGCATATCATGACATTCTAAATCACTGTTGTTGGTGGCCTTTCTGCTTTGCCACCTGATGGCAAAAATTGACAGCCTCCACATAACATGTTTGACAAGTCCCTGGTGAGTAAATTTCCCAGAGGCATCAGGACAGTTCTTTCTTACAGGAAGCTGACATTTGATTTTTCTTTGTGGAAACTCAAAGTCCTCAAGGAGAAATAGCTTTTTGGCTAAACTACAGAGTAAATCTTCCCTGTAATTACCTGTTATGAAAAATCAACTGTTGCAAAGGGAGTGTGTATTTTTTTAGTTATTCCATGTGTTATTTAAACTAAAAATTAATTGTATTACAATTCCTCCTAACATCTATTGGCTATTCAGGAAAGCCCTGGTCTTGTAGAACTTACTAAGTAAACCAAAGAACGAGCCCAACAGACTTACCATCAATGCACATGTGGATCGCTCAGAGAATATGACTCTCCCTCTCATTAGAACAGTACTTTTGAAAGGGTAGGTGATATGAGTTTCACTAGCTAAAAACTGTGACTCGGACTTAGCTGTCAAAGCAGAAATGCCCTCTGAATCGATATAAATACAGTGACTTTTGTGTTTCTGACACGACTTAAACCTCATTGCCATGGTATTAACTGGGATACTACAGTAACCATAAACTGCTAACCAGAACTCTCCCTGAAATCAGCTGCCACAGAGCTGTTGAATATTTCCCTTAGACTTCAAAGCATTGACATTTCAAGGAAAACTCAACATTCTTGGCACAGAACAGCTTACTGAACTAAGATGTCTTGTATAAACCATTTGCGCACACGAAGGCTTCTATAAATGTGAAGAAATATATTATTGTAAATGACACATACCCTCAAAAATGCTACAATTTTGTATGACTTATACTACATACCAAAGACCATGGTAACACATAAAAGGCCAGTGCCTTATGTGTAATATTTAAAATTTTTATGATCTAAAACTAATTGGCCATGATCATATCTGCTGGGTCATTCATCCAAAAGTAGAAAGGAAAGAGACCGGTCTTGGAATCAAGATCACTGGAATATTGTTCTGGCTCTGATTTAACAATGGTGTCATCTTGGACAGACTCAATTGCTAAGCTTCTCTTTAGGATAGTGGGTTTTCAATGTGTATGCTAGTGCTCCAAAACAAAAACCCTCTTCTTTCAGTCTATCTGGGGAAGAGGGCAGCTTGCTGGCTTGTTTTCTACCCAAGGCACGCACACAAAGCTCTGAGTGACATTCATGGATGTCTGTTGGAGAGATCATTCAGAAAAAAAAAAAATTAACTCTAATTAATATTCATAGAAACATTTGAGGAGATATTGAATTAATATATCAAGAACTGAAGCACTTTAAGGGGTTCATGGGAACAGGAGTTGTTAGAACTAAAAATGTGATGATTGACATCAAGCATTCAAAGGAAGGGTTGGAAAATCAAACTGATAAAAGATCTCAGACCAATAGTTAAACAGAGTGAAAATTATTGAAACTTTAATGGACATGGAGAAGCTGTGGTCGTGCAGTGGTAAAGCGCTGGGCTGCTAACCAAAAGGCTGGCGATTTGAAACCACCAGCCATTCCATGGGAGAAAGATGTGGCAGTCTGCTTCAGTAAAAATTACAGCCTCCGAAACCCTATGGGGAAGTTCTACTCTGTCCTACAGGGCCACTATGAGTCAGAATCGACTTGACAGCATTCAAAAAAAAAAAAAAAGAACAAAACAAGACTAAGAGACATAGGAGATCAATGTAAGAGGTGCAACAGTCAATAAATAGGGAATTCAGAAAAAGAAAAGAGGCAATGGAGTGGAATAATACATCAAAATAAAAAAAAAAAGGAATAGATAAATAATTAGCTGAACTGAAGACAATCTTTAGATTTATACTACCAAATATCAACAGGATAAATGAGGACAAATCTCCACCTAGATGCATCTTCATGAAATTACACTAAATAGAAGGAAAAGATCCTTAAACTTTCTAGTTGGGGCGGGGGAGCAGGGGGAGACGATCTGCAAATACGTAAGTATCAGAACGACATTGGATTTATTAACAATGGAAACCCTGGTGGCATAGTGGTTAAGAGCTACGGCTGCTAACCAAAATGTCAGCGGCTGCTAACCAAAAGGTCAGCAGTTCCAATCCACAGAGGCTCCTTGGAAACCCTATGGGGCTGTTCTACTCTCTTCTATCGGGTCCGCTATGAGTTAGAATTGACTCAAGGGCAACAGGTTTTTTTTTTTTTTTTTAAATTAACGATGCCTTAATGGTAGAAGGCAATAAATTAATGCCTTCAAGTGTCAAGGGAAAGTTATTATATACCCTGAAATATCTACTCAGCTAAATTATAATCAAGTATATGGGTCAGATAGAAAAGGTTTTCAGATAAAGTACTAAGAAAATTTACTTGGTATTCACTGTTCCTAAAACTGTTACTGAGGTCATATTCAGGCAAAATACGGGATCTAAGAAAGAACTAGCAAACCCAAAAGTTTGGCGGAAGGAATTCTTAGTGTGACAGTTAATTAGCAGACCTAGAGCAGCTTGTACACATTGAAACAAGATCTGTTAACCCTTTTATGCAGATCAATTTAGTTTTTAACTTCTATTCAATTTAGGTTATCAAATCTACATTTATATCCAAAAATATAAATAAAAATAAATTGATTGCAGGCTTATATTCTTAATAGTATGAAGAAAGAGCAGCAACTAACATTTTATTTTAAACAAATAGCTGAGATGAAAATTTTAGGCAAAATTCCTACAGACATGTTTACAGACCTCATCTCATATACAGTGAATATTTTATTATCTCCTAATTAAATAATCTACTCAACTCAATTGTCATCTACTCATTGAAACTTAGAACAAATTGATAAAGAAGCTTTATCGATAAAGAAATTTAGAACTGTAATTGCTGCAGTTAAGAAGTGCTATGTTACAATCTATCTGAACATTTTGACAATATACATAAAAATATTAAAATGTGCATACTGTTTGACTTATCATTTCACTTATAATGGCTGTCATAAAGAAATAATTGAACAAATGTGCAGAAATTAATTTGAGTCCTTTTTTTATTGTAGCAGTCAAAATACTCAACAAATACTTGAGGCATTGATCTTTTATTATTTATAAACCAAAAAAATAGAAACACCCTGCATGATAAAGAAAATTATAGTACAGGCAGTCCTCGGCTTACAAACTAGATCTGTACCTAACTGTGTCTTTAAGTCAAATTTGTAGGTAAGTTGGGTGCAAACAGTTCTTATTTAGCCTTACTTTAGTGCAAGAAAAGTCTAGAAGCTTTTTCAATGATTTAAAAGCTGCACGTGCAGCAAGTTAAGGTGATTGTGATGAAGGATTTGTTGCAAGTAGGGATTGGTTCAATCATTTCAAAGTGAAGGCAAATTCATATACCATTAGAGGGCAAGTATGTGTTGTCTGTAGTAATTCAGATGTTTGTAACCCCGGGGACTGTCTGTATATTCATATACTGAGGTAATATTTAGTCATTAAGATTGATGATAATGTAGAGACACATCTGTTAAAAATAAGATGTATCCCAATGTATGATTAAAAGGAAAAAAGCAATTTACAATGTGTTATATAGTCTTTTATAGATAGATAACAGATTGATTGATAAATAGGTAGCTAGATAAACTATCTTCTTCCTGGTTATCTGCAATTTCTCTATCCTCCTCTAGCTGTCCTTCTCTTGAGCTCATCTTCCCCTACAACAGCAACTGTGCCTGTCTTCTAGCACAGTTTGGATAAATATATCTACCAAATGACTGCACTAGTGTCACTTTGGGTTGCCTCCTTCCCCTCTGCTTCTCTGCTGGCTCCATGAGATTTCTTCTCATTTGCTCCCTGTCAGTTTGGGGCTACCACCCCTTCCTTCTCTCCTCAAAGCAGCATTAACATTAAAATTTTATGTAACAGATTTTTAATCCAATATTTTAGAGTGATGGAGAGTAATTATAGTTTAGGAAAGAAATAATTCTGAATATAACAGCTCCATGATTTCTAGAATATATTGTCCATTCTTTTCCATGGGAAACTTCTTACTCGATATGTTCTTGTGAGGGCTTTACCCTTCAGTGCTGTTGTTTGGGATTGTCTCTCCTTAACCCTTTCGAGACCCAATTATTTTCTGCTTTGAATTTTTTTTCTTCTTTTTTGATACCATGTGTTTGCACTAATGGAAGCATGCTGAGTTATGGAATGTGTTTAAATTTTTGGTTGGTAATATGGATTTTGAGAAATATTATCTGGTACTACATGGTCACCGCAAAATTTTTAAGGTTCTTGAACCTGATAATTAGCAGGTGCCTGTCTGTACCTCTGGATCTTGTTTGCTGATGTTTTTTGTGGTGCCTTCCATTAAGTTATATGGGGAACCTCTGGTTTTACAAATATGACACACACACACACACACACAAAAAAAAAAAAAAAAAAAACCACCAGGCTCCCTAACTATCACACAAGAAATCATAAATATGCTTACAAGGTTTATCTATGGGTACAAAAGCCAAAAGAGATATTTTTTTTACCCAGTCACACTTCCTAGTTTCACTACCTCACTTGTAAGCCTCATACCCCAGCTATTTTGTTTCAGCTAACATTTCTTTTGCCTTTCACCATTACACAAGTCCCCACTGGAGGGCAGCACATACTTTCAGTGGTAAAAGTATACTCCCAAATAACCTGAGAGCTGGAAAAAGTGGGTGGTATACCTTATGTAGGGAGCCTTGGTGGCACAGTGGTTAAAGCAACTGACTGCTAACCGAAAGGTTGGCAGTTTAAAACCACCAGCAGCTCCACAGGAGAAAGATGTGGCAGTCTGCTTCCACAGAGATTTACAACCTTGGAAACCCTATGGGGTCGCTATGAGTTGGAACTGACTAGACAGCGGTGAATTTGGGCTTTGGGTTTTATACCATATGTACCATGCATCCTGAAAGGGTTAAAGTAGATTGTCTACTTTTTTTTTTTAACGTATCTTTGACAATCTGATGAAATTTATGAACTCTTTCTCAGAAAGTTTTTCAGTGCATAATATAAAATACATGGGATTACAAAGGAAATCAATTATACAATATAGTTCTAAACATTGACCCCTTAATTGTAGAGTCAAGACCCTTGTATTTCCTCATTTTAGTCTGTTAACTTCTCATATTGACGTGCCTCAAAGTTCTGTTTCTGCTTTATGTATAGCAATTTAAACTATGTTTACTAAATGCTACCCATCTGGTCTGAGGTTAGGAACCACCTTGTCTTCTAAAGGCAATTAGCCAGTTAAGAAGTTTTCCTAAACAAAAGACAGGGTTTTCCCTAAGAAGACTATTCCCAGACCAGTTGACCCAAACATCTTCTATTTCTTTGATATACATATTTGTTCTATCTCTAGCTCTCTCTCTCTCTCTGTCTCTCAGAGACAGGTGGAGAAACAAATAAACATATATTTTCAACAGTTGATAAACAAGATGATAAGAAAATATTTTATTTTATTCTCAATCTCTCCTGTACTTTTCAAAATAAGATATCTTTACATCAAATATATATTGCATATAAATATAAAAAAAAAGAAGTCCCTAAACTACTTCTATGAGTAGACTTGTATCATTTGTGATCATTAGCCTTGTTTGGGAACCTTCCGTATAATGCCACCACCATATATTTTGCCTAAAACTATGGAAGAACATTGTTGGATTCTGAAGGCCTAGGTTATCTGCCATTGCAGAACCTGAATTATATTGTGCCACTGCCATATCTCATTTTCAATAAATACACTGATAATCATTGTGTTGCAAGGTTGAATGAAGGGTGAGACCAATTGCAATGGATTCTAGTAATTTAAAACTACATGTAGAGAGGATATCCAGGAGAAATTTCTGGAAGATTCACTATCCAATCACATGAATTAACACTGTGTATAAAGGAATTATTTTGCAATTTAATGAAATAGCTGTCATGATGTCCTGGCCATTGTGAGGCAGCACATGTGCAAACTGTTCACATGGAATCATTAACTCACAGCTATGTTCAGAAGGGATCTTGGTACAGAAAAGAATTAAAAATAGGGTATTATGGATTGAATTGTGTCCCCGAAAATGTATGTCAGCATGGTTAGGCCACGATTCCCAGTATTGTGTGAGTCTCCCCATTTTGTCACCTGATGTAATTTTCCTGTGTGTTGTGAATTCTAACCTCTATGATGTTAATGAGGCAGGATTAGAGGCAGTTATGTTAATTAGGCAGGACACAATCTACAAGATTAGGTTGTATCTTGAGTCAATCTCTTTTGAGATATAAAAGAAGCAAGCAGAGAGGAGAGAGACCTTGTGCCACCAAGAAAAAAAGCATCAGGAGTGGAGTACATTCTATGGACCTGGGGTCCCTGTGCTGAAAAGCTCCTAGACAGGGGAAGATTGATGACAAGGACCTTCTCCCAGAACTGACAGAGAGAGAAAGTACGCCCCAGGAGCTGGCGCCCTGAATTCAGGCTTCCAGCCTCCTAGACTGTGAGAGAATAAATTTCTGTTTGTTAAAGCCATCCACTTGTGATATTTCTGTTATAGCAGCACTAGGTAACTAAGGCATAGAATAAGTAGTTTGAGTCTTTTTACTTTGCATGACTGGCCAAAGATATTTGACTTGGCCATAGATGTGCCTAAGAACCTTTTGTAAAAAGTCTATACTGAAAAAAAAAAAAAAAAAAAAAAAAGTCCATATTGAATGTTTGTATCTATTATGGGAAAAAAGTGTTTTGACTGAATTAGTCTTCTAAAATGATTTTAATACTTTTATTGCTGTTTCAAGATTTATTTGCCCTGCACAAAGAGCCACATTATTATTTCTTACTCTGATTTTTCAATTAGAAATTGGAAAATTTCAGGGACAGTGACATTATCTGTTTTGTCATCATTAAGCCTCAGCACCATTAAGAGAACATGCCCTACTGAGGAAGCCATGGAACTAATGTTGGAGAAATTAACCACAAAGATTAGGCCAATATTTTATAGATTAGTGTTTTTCAAAGAACATACCCTAAAGTCAGACTATTGCATAAAAGTGCCTCTATGCCACTGTAAATGTGTTGGAAAAGTAAAGGAAGCCTCATGCTCTGCCATCACCCACCTATTTCCATCAAAGCAACTCATCTTTTATTTATTTTATGTTTGGAAGCCACCCCTCACCTGTCAGTTCGTTATACTGTGGTGGCTTGCATGTTGCTGTGATATTGGAAGCTATGCCACTGGTATTTAAAATACTAGCAGGGTCACCCATGTTGGACAGATTTCAGCAGAGCTTTCTTACTACGACAGACTGGGAAGAAGTACTGGCGATCTACTTCTGAAAAAATCGGCCAGCGAAAACCATTCCAAAGAAAGGTGATACAACAAAATGTAGAAATTATCAAACACTATCGTTAATATCGCATGCAAGTAATTTGCTGAAGATAATTCAATACAGCAGTACATCAATAGAGAGCTGCAAGAAATTCAAGCCAGATTCAGAAGAGGACATAGAATGAGGGCTATCATTGCCGATGTCAGATGGATCTTGGCTGAAAGCAGAAAATACCAGAAAGACGTTTATTGTGTTCTATTTATTAGGCAAAGGCATTTGACTATGTTGACTGTAACAAATTATGGAAAACATTGCAAAGAACAGAAATTCCAGAACACCTAATTGTGCTCATGAGGAACCTGTACATAGACCAAGAGGCAATCATTCCAACAAAACAAGGGGATATTGCATGTTCTAAAATCAGGAAAGGTGTGCATCAAGGTTGTATCTTTCACCATACTAATTCAATCTCTATGCTGAGCAAATAACACGAGGAACTGGACTATATGAAGAAGAACATGGCATAAGGATTAGAGGAAGGTTCATTAATAACCTTCAATGTACATATGACACAACGTTGCTTGCTGAAAGCACTTACTTGAAGCACTTACTGATGAAGATCAAAGGCTACACCTTCAGTATGGATTACACCTCAACATAAAGAAAAAAAAATTCCTCACAGCTGGACCAATAAGCAACATCATGATAAA
Organism: Trichechus manatus latirostris; assembly: GCF_000243295.1. Taxonomy (NCBI): domain Eukaryota; kingdom Metazoa; phylum Chordata; class Mammalia; order Sirenia; family Trichechidae; genus Trichechus; species Trichechus manatus. The sequence continues at coordinate 22,247,772 of NW_004443953.1, forward strand.
TGGAGAAAATATTGAAATTGTCAAGGATTTTATTTTACTTGTATCCACAATCAATGCCCAAGGAAGCAGCAGTCAAGAAATCAGACATAGACCAGACTTACTGGCCTGACAGAGACTGGAGAAATCTTGACAGTATGGTCCCTGGATACCCTTTTAGCTCAGTAATGAAGTCACCCCGGAGGTTCACCATTCAGCCAAAGATCAGACAGCCCCATAAAACAAAAGGAGACTAATGGGGCACAACAGGCCAGGGACAATGACTAGAAGGCAGGAGGGGACAGGAAAGCTGGTAAAGGGAACCCAAGGTTGAGAAGGGACAGCGTCGACATGCCATGGGGTTGTTAACCATTGTCATAAAACAATATGTGTACTAACTATTTAATGAGAAACTATTTGTTTTCTAAATCTTCATCTAAAGTACAATAAATAAACAAAGTAAAAAAAAAAAAAGAAAGAAAGAAATCAGACCACATATTGCTTGGGCAAATCTGTTGCAAAAGACCTCTTTAAAGTGTAAAGAAGTAAAGATGTCACTTTGAGGACTAAAGTGCACCTGACCCAAGTCAGGGTATTTTCAATCTCCTCATATGCATGTGAAAGCTGGACTGTGAATAAAGTCGACCAAAGAAGAATTGATGCATTTGAATTATGATGTTGCCTAAGAATATTGAAAATACCATGGACTCCCAGAAAAAGAGAAAAATCTGCCTGGAAGGAAGTACAGCCAGAACCCTCCTTAGAAACGAGGATGGCAAGACTTCATCTCACGTACTTTGGACATGTTATCGGGAGGGACCAGTCCCTGAAGAAGGACATCATGCTTAGTGAAGTAGAGGGTCAGCAAAAATGAGGAAAACCCTGAACAAGATGAATTGACCTAGAGGTGGAACAATAGGCTCAAACATAGCAAAGATTATGAGGATGGCGCAGGATGGGCAGTGTTTCGTTCTGTTGTATGTAGGATCAGTATGAATTGGAGCTGACTTGACAGCACCGAGCAAGATTGGAAGAACTGCATACATTTTTTTAAATAAACAAGTTTATTAAAATCTTGTCTACACATGGTGACCACACATTTTCCCTGTTACCCACTTCACTCTGGCTATCATATTCACCTCACCATTGAGACCACTCATGTAATGTTATCAATTCCATCCTGAAAAATCCAATATTCAATTTTCTGTCCTTAACTTACCCAATTTTTTAACATCATTGGATGCAGCCAACCATTTCCTCCTTCTGGAAACTTGGCTTGGAAATTTTGTTTCTTTATGCAGCTTCCAGGATACCACATATTCTCTTCTCAATCATATTTGCTGCTGGCTCCTTCTTTCTTCTAACGCTCTAAACATGATTGCATCCCAAGCTTACTTTTAGGACCTAAACTCTATATAAATTCTCTTCCTAGGTAGTATAATAAATTCCCATAGCCTCAAATGTGATATATATTGAGAACTCTCAGATTTACATTTCCAAGTTGAACCTCTCCCCTGAACTCCTATATTGTTAATCAGATTTCCCAATCAACTTCTCTTGCATAACAAATTGACATCTCACATGCAACATGTCTATAAATTTAATTCTTTATCACCTTGCCTACATTAATCCATTCTTTCCCCACTTGCTTTTTCCCAAATATTCCTCCTCTCCGTTAATGTCACCAATATTCATTCTATTTCTCAGGCCAAAAACCTCATAGCCATGGTTGATTTGGCACTTTTCCTCATCTTCCACATCCAATCTATCTTCATATCTTGTGAGCTCCACCCTCTACATATATTTTGCATCTGACGATCTTTTATCATTTCTACATCTCCACCCTAGACCAGTTCACCGTCAGCGGTTGTGTAGGCTCTTGAAATAGCTACTTCAGCGGTTGTCTTTTTCTCCTCTTGCTTCATGTTTCATAGCACTGTCAGAATGTTCCTTTTAAAATATACATTACATTATATCACTCCTTACTAAACATTCCAATGGTTTCTTCTTAATCTCAGAAAAGAAAATATAAAGTCCTACTGTGACCTTCCATACTCAACAGTCTCACTTTATCCTGCCTCTCAGACCTCATGTATGACCCCTCTTCATTCTCTGGGTTGCAGGATTAGTAGATTGCTTTCTGCTTTAATAACATGCTGAGCTCATTTTATATACTCTCTGCTCCCTCTTCTTAAAACACTCTTTCCCCTTCTCTTTGAATTATTAGCTCATCTTGCCATTTTGGTCTTGCACAACTTCCCTGTTCATCCATGCTGAATTACTATCCATTTTTCTCTAGCACACTTCATTTTCCTCAGATCTCTTTCACTGTTCACATTTATCTATTTTCTTTGTTTGTTAATGTGCTTATGCTTGACTCCTTTGCCAACAAGTATAATGAGGGCAGTGGCTGTATCGCTCTTGTTCTCCTGTATCTGGTACAGGTAGGCTCACAAATATTTGCTGAACGAATACACAAATGGCATTATTTGGTTCTGAGTTCCTCTTTTCTTGATTTAACTCAGTTCAGATAGAAGTACTTTCTTTGTTTAGCACTAGTAACTCTCATACCTTGTCTTGTTCAAAACAGAGACACAGTCCCTTCTTTTAATTTTTACTAAAACCACAACACTAACCCAAAGCATTGTTAGCATGGCAGACTATTCCTAAGGAACTTCTGTTGTATTCTCACAAAGAATATAGAACTGTGAACAATTCCTATTCTTTAAATTTTTTGTAACCCTATTGGATATTTGAGGTCCCGTATTGCTTCTTCCCTCCTCTTTCCTTCCTTCCCTCCATGTTTTGTTTTTAAATTTGACATTTCAACATTTTTCTTCCTCTTCTTTTCAGAAGCATAAAAACTAAATTACCCCTATTTGATAAAGTAGAGTAATATTGTTCTCTACAGACTTTATCCTGACTCTAGCTCTCTAAAATTTTATAATTACCCCTTATTAAAAGCCTATCCCTTATTAGACAAATGTCTTTTCCTCCATCACTTTGGTATGCAAATATTTGTTACATTTATTATGCTAGATTATTGAGTGTAGTAACACTAGGTTACAAGCCTCTTCTTAGCACTGTGATGTTTTACTTTTTTTTCCTCTCTAGTGCTCACAATGGTTTCAAAATTAGTACTATTATAGTCCCCTATAACAGATGAGGAAATTGAGGCTTAGATGGGGAAGTGACTTCTCCATAGTCACAAGCTAACAGGTGACAGAGAAAGTATTCAAACACAATTGCCTACCCTACAAGTTACTCTGCCTCCAATCTTTCCTCAATACCCTCTCCGCTCCTCAGTCATGTTGTTTCTTTAAGCTTCAGGTTGTCTGGAAGGAATTTATCTTGTTGCCTGATTAAAAGAACTTAAATTCTTAAAAACTTAAATGCCAAGAAATTTGGAAGACAGCTACCTGGCCATCCAACTGGAAGAGATTCATATTTATGCCTATTCAAAAGAAAGGTGATCCAACCAAATGTGGAAATTATCCAACAATGTCATTGATATCACATACAAGTAAAATTTTGCTGAAGATCATTCAAAAGCAGTTGCAACAGTACATTGACAGGGAACTTCCAGAAATTCAAGCTGGATTCAGAAAAGAATGTGGAACAAGGGATGTCATTGCTGATGTCAGGTGGATGTTGGCTGAAAGCAGATAATACCAGAAAGATGTTTACCTGTGTTTTATTGTCTATGCAAAGGCATTCGATTGTGTGGATCATAATATATTATGGAAAACATTGCAAAGAATGGGAATTCCAGAGCACTTAAGCACTTAACTGTGCTCATGAGGAACCTGTACACAGATCAAGAGGCAGTCGTTCGAACAGAACAACGGGATACTGCGTGGTTTAAAATCAGGAAAGCTGTATGCTGAGCAAATACTCTGAGAAGGTGGACTATATGAAGGAGAACGCAGCATCAGAACTGGAGGAAGACTCATTAACAACCTGTGATATGCAGATGACACAACCTTGCTTGCTAAAAATGAAGAGGACTTGAAGCACTTACTGATGAAGATCAAAGACTA
>NW_004443953.1:22251887-22266895 GCF_000243295.1 Trichechus manatus latirostris
AATCCTCACAACTGGACCAATAAGCAACATCATGATAAATGGAAAAAAGATTGAAGTTGTCAAGGATGTCATTTTACTTGGATCCACAATCAATACCCATGGAAGAAGCTGTCAAGAAATCAAAGGATGCTTTAGGAAATCTGCTGCAAGAGAACTCTTTAAAGTGCTAAAAAGCAAAGATGTGACCTTGCAGACTAAGGTGCACTTGACCCAAGCTATGGGGTTTTCAGTAGCCTCATATGCATGTGAAAGCTGGGCAATGAATAAAGATGACAAAGATGAATCGATGCTTTGAATAGTGGTGATGGTGAAGAATACTGAATATACCATGGACTGCCAAAAGAATGAACAAATCTGTCTTGGAAGAAGTATAGCCAGAGTTCTCCTTAGAAGCAAGGATTGCGAGACTTCGACTCACATACCTTCAATGTGTGTTTTGAAGTGTTATCAGCAGGGATCAGTCCCTGAAGGACATCATGCTGGTAAAGCAGAGGGTCAGCGAAAAAGAGGAAGATCCTCAAAGATATGGAATGACATGGTGGCCACAACAATGGGCTCAAGCATAGCAATGATTGTGAGGATGGTGTGGGACCAGGCAGTGTTTCGTTCTGTTGTGCACAGGGTCATTATGAGTCAGAACTGACTTGACGGTACTTAAGAACAAACACATTGTCAAATATGAATGCCTAGCCATAGCCCTTCTAAGGAATGTTTTAATTTTAAGTAGGATTTCCTTTAGCATGGGGATTGTCCTTTGTGTATTCCATTCTGACTCCCCAGAGCCTAACATAACATACTTCCATTTGCATTTATACCTAATACCAAAAGAAATAGAATGTGAAAATTGACAATCAACTCTGAAAGGCTCAAGGCCATGAATTGTATGTTATCTGTTACTGTGTTAAATCGTCTATAAAGTCATCTCCAATTCTATAGGCTTTGGAGAAAATTAAAAAAACTTTTATGAATAAAAAAAACTTTGCTTAATTTTGGATAGAAAAAGCATAGAGTATCATTTTCTTTCTAATTTTTAAAGAATAAGTCTTGATTCAACATCTAAATTCATAGTGTTTCTGGGATGATCTTACCTTTTTTCTGAATCCTTTCTTGTTCTTACACTGTATTTAATATCTTAATTACTATACTTGCTTGAGATCAGAGCACTTGTTAGATTATCTCTCAATACTATTTTCATGTTCTGTTAACTAAGTCTCAAGCCATATGGAAAAACAATGGTTTTGTAATGTATATATTCTTTCTATTTAACATTCCTTAAACAGAATATATGCTAAGCAGCCTAATAACTCGTATTAGTAATATTTTGGATGCACAAAATAAGAAAGATGTAATTCATTTTTCACCAAATTCTATCTTTTAAATAGCTTCACCAATAGGACTTAAATATTTGCTGAATTAATACTTAAATAGTAATAGTTGGTTCTCAGCTCCTGCTTTCCTTGATTTAATTCAATTTAGTAGAAATTCTCTAGTTCAGTACTCATTCCCTCCCTTTTTAAAAACAGGAACACAATAGGCATAATTGCTTGTGCTAATATGATAATTTTTAAATATATGTAAGTCAAATTTTATAATAGTTGTTTAACAGATGCCCCCAAGAGTGAAATATCATTTCTTTGTTTTTAATCAACAAAAAGATAGATATGACAAAAAAACCTCTTCCTTACTTCCTATGTTTGTCTGACAGAAATGGTAGGTGTCTCTCCTTCCTGACCCTTCCCTCTCCATCGTTGACTTCTCTCTCCTGTAAGCAAAACTCTTTTACTTTGATCTAATCTTGGAGCTGAAAAGGTATCCTTAATGGCCAGTACGTATTATTGAGTGATGCTGATGATGGCAGCAGAAGTCACCTGAACTGTATCAGGGCCCTGGATTAGATACCAAGAATGACACTGGACAGGGTACTCCCTTTGTCAGTAGGATGCATGTTTATTTCCACAGATTTACGACAACACTAATACACTGGATTATTGTCTTCAAGTATGACAGATTACTGGAAATGAAAGAAGATTACCAACAATGGAATCTAACTGAAAATAGCCTGGGGAAGACCTGGGTTGTCCAAAGTAACCAGATTCTTCTGGATTTATGACTCTGCTTTGGGATATATTTAGAACACAACCTGGCATAGGTAGGCATTCACTTTTTTTTTTCCCTACATTGATTTAGACATCTATTTGTTTAATTTCTTTAACTGTCAAAGCAATTCTTAATATTATTTATGAGTAGAGAGAGAAAGGAATGAGAACAAGAAGATGGCAGTAGCAATCAGCTTAGAAGAGATTTTTGCCCTTCACTGTACCTAACTGAATTCTTCAGATATTATATGTTCTAGTGATTCCAAAGAACGAAGGAACACACATTTGGACAGGTCTTCCAAATCAACAGGGTGGTTTTGTGTGCCTGTGCTTGCCCAGGCAATTTGGCAGTTGCCCTGGAATCTGAGCACCTTCAAAGACACCTTAACTTAAAAATGTCAGTGATATCATATACAGTCAGCTGTTTAGAAATAGATTTAGGTTGCATTTAGCACCTACAGGTAGATTTAACAGAAATTTCATAGAATTCCCAGAAGCATTTCTAAATAAAGAAAAGCTGAATATTTAAGGGTGACGTCTATTAAATGGAGTAAACTTTTTTTTCTTTTTTAATAAAAAAGTTAAATTATAGGTGAGATTTAGTCCTGGCTCTGCCCTCAACTGCCTTCATTACCTTGATTAAGACTTTTAACACTTGGGGTCCTTAGTTTCCTCATCACTACAGTGAGGTGGTTAAATTAAATTATCTTTAAGGATTCCTTCTACTTCCAACATGTGATCCATCCTAAGCATTAGATTTGAAAGTTTCTAATAGACTGACTTTTTCTAGGGAATAAAAATACTCCCATGCCTCTGCAGCTGTGCAGTACAGAAATTACTCTCTTTATGTTAGATGATCTAGTCTGACCCTATCAGAAAATATCTTTGAAAACAGAGCTTTCTAATGCTGAAAAAAATACTTGGAGACATTTCTATTTTTCTTTTTAATTTTAATGTACTTTTCCTCTGACAAGTTAATTATATTATTACTAACTGAAAAGGTGGCATGATTTTTCTTATACTTTTCTCAATTTTTCTCTCTCTCTCTCTCCACATCACTCATTTTCTGTCCCAGTTCTGTTTGGTAGACTGACAGAAAGGTAATTACATTAAGTTTTCTGTCTTTTCAAAAAAGAATATTTACAGAAGTTCAAAGGAAGTACAAATTACTTAAGCAGCAAAATGAACAAAGATTAATACAACCCTAATCATATGCAAACCGACATTACTTAGAAAATGGAAGTAAAGAAAGCAAACTTTTTGGTCCAAATTTTCTGTCATTTAAATTTTTTATTAATTACTGGGCGTTTGCTATCATCTCTGATTCTACCATCTTAAAAATAGCTGCAGCCATTTGATAGGCGCTTACAGAGATCTATGTAAAAAAGAAAGATTGTTGGCAAAGGAATAAATGAAGGTAAAATAAGAAATTTTTTCTTATTCTTAATTATTATAACAGTTGGAAATGTGTCCAAAATTATAATAGCAGCAATGTATTCAGTGACTATAGCTGTCCTGCAATGGGTTTCTCTTATGTGGCCTTTCTGGCCCTGGGTTTGTAATCCTCCCAGAATGTTTGGTTGGGTAGCAATCTGCTAAGTGATTGGTTGGTTTGCTATTCGCATAAGCAGCTTGCTAGGGATTGGTCAGTTTACTATCTGCATAAGCAGCTTGCAAGGATTGGTCAGTTTATGATCCACATTTACCATGGTTTGGCTGAGAATAGGGCCCAACCAGTAGTTGTCCTTTACCCCGATTGGCTGAGGGGCCCCACCCAATTTGACTTTTACCTAGATTGGCTTGGGAGCCCCACCCAATAGGTGACATTTACCCAGATTGGTTAGGGAGCCCACCTTGTAATTGACAAGGGATACATAGCTTGGGCTATACAAAACCTGGAACCTGAGGGCAGAGCCTTCCTGATAGAGAAGAGAGTTCCGGTGAGTCACCCTGAGGAAGACTTGTTCCAGTGGGGAGCTTGTCTGAAGCTACCCTGGTTGATGAAGGGAGAGACACATTCTCTTCATGGATCTCCCCATACCTTGTCTAACTTTCCCTAAGTTGTATCCTGAGTTTCCTGACTTTTACCCTGAATTGCATCCTGAATTGTATCCTGTTACTTCTATGTTATTATGTTTATAAACCGCATAACTGTGAGCATAGTTTGTGAGTTCTGTGTGACTGTTGCAGAGAATTATTGAACCCAGCAAAAAACAGAAAGTGACATAATGGAGCAGTGGGAATGCAGAAGTATATTTAACCTCCACATCATAGGAACCAGCCTTATGCTGGTTCTGGTTCATGATATTGTCCTTACAATAGCATATGGATAAGTGAATGAATAATAGTGTTATAACGGATAAGAAGAAGGAATTGGGAACACAGGTAGTCTTTGACTTATGACATATTTGAGTTATGACAAACCACACCCATGACTATCTGTCTTTTTTTTTTTCCTACATCTAATGATTAGTAATATGTACTATATATAATGTTGTATACTTTGCTGATGTTATCATCCTCATATCAGTCCCCAAAGACAAATAAAGATTGGATTTATAAAGCTATTGATAATAAAAGGCAATAATAATAAAAACTAAAAAATAAATAAAACAAGGTATTTGATTTACATCAGATCCAACTTACTACGGAGTCATTGGAAAAGAAACTTGCCATAAGTCAGAGACTACCTGTACTCTATTTTGAGGTATCTGCCCTACCTGTGAAGTGGTATAGTGTTATTTGAAAGTGGACTTAGATTAGGTATAAATATATATTACAATCTCTAGAGCAGCCACTAATTTTTTTAGAGAGAAATACAATTGATTCTAAGAGAGGAGACAAAACAGAATCATATAAAATGTTCAGTTAAAACCCAGAGAAGGCAGAAAAGGAGTGGAAGACAAAAAAATAAAAAAAGAACAAGTACAATGAATAGAAAATAGTTGTAAATATGGTAAATATTCAACCAACTATATCAATAAACATTTGAAATATGGTCTAAATACACCAGTTAAAATACAGAGACTGTCAGAGTTCATTAAAAATCATGATTTAACTATATGTTGACTACAGGGAACACACTTTAAATATAAAGACACAGATAGGTTAAAATAAAGGGATGAAGAAAGATATACAATGCTAACACTAATAAAAAGACAGCTGGAGTAGCTATATTAGATTCAGACAAAGCAAGTTTCAGAGCAAGAAAATAAAAAGAGATAAAGAGGGACATCATATGGGTCAATTCGCTAAGAAGACATGACAATCCTTAATGTGTGTATGTCTGTTGAACTGAACAGTACCCTCTATCAACTGGATCTAATTGACATTCATAGGATATTTTATCCAAAAAAAAAAGGAGAATTTACATTGTTCTGGAGCTCATAATGGAACATTCACCAAGACAGACCATTCTGGGCCTTAAAACACAACAAATTTAAAAGAATAGATATCATACAAAGTATACTCTCAAACTACAGTAGAATTAAACTAGAAATCAATACCAGAAAGAAAGCTCGAAAATCCCCAAATCTTTTTGCATTACACACTTCTAAATAACAAATGGGTCAAAGAAGACGTCTCAAGAGAAGTTAAGAAATATTTTAAATTGGATGAAAAGTAAAACTTACTAACTTTTGAGATGCAATGAAAGTAGTGCGTAGAGGGAAATTGGTGTTGTTAGGTGCCATTGAGTTGGTTCAAAATCAGCAACCCTAAGTACAACAGAATGAAACACTGCCAGGTCCAGTGCCATCCTCACAATAATTGTTATGCTTGAGCTCATTGTTGCAGCCACTGTGTCAATCCATCTTGTTGAGGGTCTTCCTCTTTTTCACTGACTCTCTACTTTACCAAGCATGATGTCCTTCTCCAGGGACTGATCCCTCCTGATAACATGTCCAAAGTATGTGAGATGTAGTTTTGCCATCCTTTCTTCTAAGGAGCATTCTTGTTGTACTTCTTCCAAGGCAGATTTGTTCATTCTTTTGGCAGTCCATGGTATATTAAATATTCTTCACCAACACCACAATTCAATGGCATCAATTCTTCTTCTTCAGTCTTCCTTATTCATTGTCCAGCTTTTGCATGCATATGAGGTGACTGAAAACACCATGGCTTGGGTCAGGCGCACCTTAGTCTTCAAGGTGACATCTTTGTTTTTTTGTTTGTTTGTTTGTTTTTTTAATACTTTAAAGAGGTCTTTTGCAGCAGATTTGCCCAGTGCAATGCATTGTTTGATTTCTTGACTGTTGCTTCCATGGATGTTGATTGTGGATCCAAGTGAAATGAAATCCTTGACAACTTCAGTCCTTTCTCCATTTAACATGATGTTGCATATTGGTCCAGTTGTGAGAAGTCTTGTTTTCTGTATATTGAGGTGTAATCCATACTGAAGGTTGTGGCCTTTGATCTCCATCAGTAAGTACTTCAAGTCCTCTTCACTTTCAGCATGTAAGGTAGTGTCATCTGCATATCGCAGGTTGTTAATGAGTCTCCAATCCTGATGCCCTATTCTTGGTATAGAATAGCTTCTCATATTATTTGCTCAGCATACAGATTGAATAACTATGGTGAAAAGATACAACCCTGACACACAACTTTCCTGACTTTAAACCATGCAGTATCCCCTTGTTCTGTTCAAACAACTGCCTCTTAATCTTTACAGGTTCCTCATGAGCACAATTAAGTGCTCAGAATTCCCATTCTTTGCAATTTTTTCCATAATATGTTATGATCCACAAAGTTGAATGCTTTGCATAGTCAATAAAACACAGGTAAATATCTTTCTGGTATTATCTGCTTTCAGCCAGGATCCATCTGATATCTGCCATGATATCCCTGGTTCTACATCCTCTTCTGAATCCAGCTTGAATTTCTGGCAGTTCGCTGTTGATGTACTGCTGCATCTACTTTTTAATGATCTTCAGCAGAATTTTACTTGCATGTGATATTAATGATATTGTTGGATAATTTCCACATTTGGTTGGATCACCTTTCTTTGGAATAGGCATAAATATGAATCTTTTCCAGTTGGTTGGCCAGGTAGCTGTCTTCCAAATTTCTTGGCATAGACAAGTAAGCACTTTCAGTGCTGCATCCATTTGTTGAAAAATCTCGATTGGTATTCCAATTGAGGGAATTTAATAGCATTGAATTCATATATTAGAAAAGAAGAAAGATTTAAAATCAATAATCTAAGTTTCCACTTTGGGAAAATAGAAAAGGAAAAGCAAATTAAATCCAAAATAATCAGAAGAAAAGCAATAAAAAATTAGTAAAATTGAAAAAAGGAAATCAACAGATTAAATCAATGAGAACAAAACCTGATACTTAGAAATAATTAATAAAGTTGAAAAACTTCTAGCCAGAATAACAAATAAAAAAAAGACACAAATTACTGAAATCAGAAATGAAAGAAGGTTTATCACTACTGATCCCATGGACATTAAAAGGATAATAAAGGAATGTTGTGAACAATCCTATACCTATAAATTCAATAACTTAGATGAAATTGACCAATTCCTGGAAAGACACAATCTACCAAAAACTTATACAAAGAGACAAAGATAATCTGAATAGTCATATATCTTTTAAATAAATTGAATCAATGATTAATATTCTTCCAAAACAAAAAGCACCAGGCCCAGATGGCTTCATTGGTGAGCTCTACCAAACATTTAAGGAATGACACGAGTTCTTTACAATTGCTTCCAGAAAATAGAAGAAAAGGAACCTGTTCTAATTCATTCTATGAGGCCAGCATTACTATGATATCAAAATAGGACAAAAATATCACAAGAAAGGAAAACTACAGACAAATACCTCTCATGAGCATAGATGCAAAATTCTTCAACAAAATATTAGCAAATAAAATCCAACAATGTGTAAAAATAATTATGCAGTATGACCAGGTGGGATTTATTCCAGGTATGCTGGTTCAACATTCAAAAATCAGTTAATGCAGGCCATCATATCAACAGGCTGTTATCCATGAGATCTTTTCAATTTTAACCCTGGGAAAGCAGATGAGAAAAAAAAAAGCTAGAGAGGGCAACTAAAAATTTTATTTATTTTACTTACTAAACATCTCAGAGTAATATTTTCTTAGCAATGCAGCCACCACTGATAGATGTCCTAATTTAATTAGTGAAGTTTGCCTTCTGGCATGGTGAAGTAAGATTCTGATGGATTCAACCATCCTGCAGATAACAATTATAAACTCTTTAGTAAGTAGAAGAACAACTACAGAGGTAGTAGAATAAAATTAGAGAGATTCTGCAGGGTAGTTATCACTTGGAAGAAATTATGGCATGGGTGAATAATCCATTCGTATTACTTAAATTGAGAGCATGCCAAAGTCAGCATTGTATGTGACAGTTAAAACTCCAAAGCAACATCTGTAATTTTATCCAGAGGAACCAGAAGGCAACTATAGCCAATGGAAAACAAGGAAGGAATTCTGAAAAGGAGAGATACAAAAAGGAGGGCCCAAATTCTGTGTAAAAATTTGGCCCAAATATTTGATTTACCTCTGAAACACATGTGCAAGGCAGACACAAACAACTCAGATAAAGGAATAAAAGAACTGAATTGAGAATTGACAGATGTAGGAGACAGAGATTGGAGTTTGAGTTCAATCAATTGCTTGTTTAAAGAAATTAGTACTCTGCAGAGGAATAAAACAAAATCCAGAGACTCCACAACATAACAATCACAATCTATCAACATATAAAAACCCAGGAAAATGTGATAATTCTCATGAAAAGAGACAAGTTAACAAAGACCAATCTTGAGATAACACATTGAAATTAGCATATATGGATTTCAAAACAGATATTATAACTATACTCAAGTACATAAAGGCAAATATAGTGTTTATAAAGAATGAAAATGTAGGAAATTTCAAATAGAAATAGAAATTATTAAAAAAATGAAAATTGTGGAGCTGAGAAATACAATATGCAATATAAACAATATTAACTGTTTGGGCTTAATAGCATCAGAGCTATGACAGAAGAAAGGATCAATATCCTTGATGATAGTAGAAACTATCCCATCTTAAGGAGGATAAAGAGATTTAACATATAACAGTATCAGGGACATGTGGGAATACCATAAATGGTGTAATATATATGTAATTAGAATCTTAGAAATAGAGGAGAGAGATAACAAAGATAAATTGAAGAAAAATGACCAACAATTTTCAAAATTGCCAAATTCATAAATCTAGAGATTAAAGAAGTTCAGATAATCCCAAATGGGATAAATAAAAAGACAACTACACTTGAGCATATCACAGTAAAACTGCTGAAAACCTATAATAAAGGTCAAATTTTAAAAGCAGCCAGAGAAAAATGACATATTACCTATACCAAAACAAACAAAAAAAAAGCCAAACTTACTGCCATCCTGACTCATACTGACCTTATAGGACAGAGTAGAGCTGTTCCATAGGATTTCCAAGGATTTGAACCATCGACTTTTTTGAGATCTTAACCACTGTGCCACCAGGGCAGGAGAACAAAAATTAAAATGATGGCTAAGTTCTCATCAAAAACTACGGATTCATAAAACTATGGCATCTTTTAAGTGCTAAAGAAAAAAAACTGCCAACCCAAAAATCCATTCCAGTAAAAATACCCTTCAAGAATGGAGGCTTAATAAAGATATTTTCACATAAGGGAAAACTAAAAGGGAACTTCTGTTTCCAGGAAGATGAAGTAGACATACTTTTCCCTAATGACAACTAAAGACACTGGACTTTATATGTTAATGACCCTGAAAGATAGTGAGAAGAAGGCAGACTAGTTAGAGACCTCAAGACTCAAGGAACCCCATAGTTGCCAGTTTCTTGGGTTTTCTTCTTGCATCATTGCCCGAATTGATATAGATTGAATTGTGTCCTCCAGAAAGATATGTTGAAGTTCTAATCCCTATACCTGTGAATGTGACCTTGTTTGTAAATAGAGTTTTCATACAGTAGTAGGGTGGATCCTAATCTCTTCTGTGGTGTCGTATAAAAGCAGAGAACAGACATGGAAACAGACATACAGGGGAAGGATGCCATGTGAAGCTGTATCTATAAGCCAAGGAAAACCAAGAGACAGCTGGAGCTACCAGAAGCTAGAAAAGGCAAGGAAGGATCTTCCTCTACAGCAGAGAAAGCATGGCCCTGTTGACACCTTGAATTCAGACCTCTAGCCTCTAGAACTGTGAGACAACAATTTTTTATTCTTTAAAGCCATCCAGTTTGTGGCATTTTGTTCTGGCAGCTCTAGGAAACTAAGACACTCATATATTCCAGACATGGAGCTGAAGAAGCTGGCCACACAGAAACGTTAAGGGAGGGGGGTACAAAAAAAAAAAAAAAAAAAAAACAACTCTAACAAAATCCTACCGTCTTTAACTAAAAGACTAGGAAATGTGCAGCCTAGAAAGACAGTGAATTTTTAGGCAGCAAAACACCACTGAAAAACTGTGACCCCATTACCAACTATGCCAGAAAAAGCCAAAAAGGACTCTAGACTTTCACTTTCTCCAAGTATCCCCCCCTCCCCCCATCTCCATTAGTGTCGTGTCAGAAAAGGCCAGAAAGCAGGCTTTCATCCACTAGGAAGTAATGAGATCCCTCTCCCCACCTGGGGTCAGTGGAGACCATGTGAGGAGGCTGATCTTTTACCCCAACCAGGCGTTAATGAGATCCCCCTACTCCTCCCCTCTGGGGTGATGTCTGAGGAGGCCTAGGGGACAGTCCAGGTAAAAAGGCCACTACTGAGACCACACATACCTGAGGTCAGTATGCATTCCTCTGGTCTCTTATATCACAATTCATCTAGTATTCCATTTGCCTCTCATTTGCTGCATAATTTTTCCCAATTGAAAACTTAATAGATTACAAATCATGCTCTCTCTTGACTGGAGTAGAGTTCACATCCATTGCTTTACGATATTCTAAGTTAATATATACTTTTAAATCAATCCAGACTTCTTGAACCCAGTGTAATAACGATATCCACTTGGTATTTAAGACAATGGATCAGAGCACAGTCTGTTCATGGAATAGAATTTTCATATACACACAATTAACAAGTATTATCCATAATTTTCAAAACTACCTGAGCTAACCCATGACATCTGACAAGGATATGCCCACAAATGCAAAGACCTCATACATGTTATAAATAGAGCTCAAACACAGAGAGCAAATGGGTAATTTTGGGATGGAGAAAGAATGTGGAGATAAATTGGAAAATGCCGTAGGAATGAGGAAAGAGGATGTAGTATGTTTTTTTAAGCTGTGAATAATGAATGGAGCTTATTCATTATTTTATTAACAACTCATTGCTATTCCATTTGCATTTTCTTTCAAAATAATTTAATGTGAATTCAGTACTCCTCAATGCTGACAGATTTATAGTTCAGAAAGACTTTCAATTATAACCAGCATTTTTATCAAAGTCTTGTAAATGGAGATTGAACAAGATAGTTAATACTTTAATTTACATAATCTAATTTCCAAATGAGTCCGTGGGTCCTGCAAATGGTTCATGTGCTCGGCTGCTAACCAGAAGGTTGGAAGTCCAGTCCACACAGAGGCACCTGGCAAGAAAGGCCTGGCAATATACTTCAGAAAAATGAGCCATTCATTAAAAACCCTATGAAGTACAGTTCTACTCTGACATACATGGAATCTCCATAAGTCTGAGTCTACTCCACAGCAACTTTTTTTTTGTTTTAAAGCATCAGGGTCTGGACCACCTGTGGGGTGTGTCTATTGACTTGTTCTTTTCTTTTTTTTTTTTAATCCTGTGTTTTGGAATATATGTTATTTCTTTTTAACTGAATGAATGATGATACCGTGTTTAAAAATCGTAAGGCTCTGAATGATATTATCTTCATCCAAATTGTTTTTTTTTTTTTTTCCAGACATCAGTAGGGATAGACCACCTTGAACCAGTCAAGGTTTTAGATGATTGCTTGCTGTGTTACAAGGGCTTTGAAGACCGATCTATTTCTAGTTTGCCCTTATTCCTAGATCATTGCCCTTCAGGGGTCTTAACTGAAAGCCTTGTATATATTTACCAAAGCCCCTCCTCCTTGGCAGACCCAACAAACATTTTTTTTTTTTTTTCTCTCTCTAGTCCTGAAAAATGCCACCAACTCTGCTTAGCTTTTTGGCTTCTCAGTAGTCATTTTCCACTTGGATTCTTCCCTTCTCAACTTTATGAAGGTTTGGTTTAGGCAAATAAATTGAGGGGCAAAATGACACACCAAATGTGAGTCTCACTTCTCTGGTTCCATGGTCTCTGAGATGTGCATGCTTTGGTAGCTGCTAATTCTAATTTTTGTTTCGACAACGCCACGAGATTGCTAAAAGCTCCAAGTTACTGCTTTCCTGTAGAAAAAATAAATGGTGGAGAACATACCCATTCACCTTAACACATTTTCCTTTTCTTAGTGATGTTAACACTGCAGGTCATGGTTTTCTTGTTTAATTGCTGATGTTTGAAACTCTATGAAATTTGTGTTGTTCTTGTTTTATCTAGTTTTTATAGGTTTTCTTGGCCACTGGTAGCCCTTGGGTGGCACAAATGATTAAGTGCTCGACTACTAGCCAAAAGTTTGGTGGTTGGAACATGTTTAGTCGTGCCTTGAAGACAGGCCTGGAAATCTGCTGACAAAAGGTCACAGCCTTGAAAACCCTACGGACAGTTCTACTCAGCACACAAGGGGTCTCCATGAGTTGGAATCGACTGGACAAAAACTACCACCACCACCTGGCCAGTGGGTTAGTTTTAGGCAAGCTACTCTGTCATGGACAAAATCAGAAATCCTAGAGAATACATTTGCACTAAAAAAAATCAATACTATAAAGAAAGAATTGTGGGAGCCTAATTTATAAGAACTGATATGAGAAGAACCAAAGGATTTTAGCTGATCACTAACAATATAACCCAACATGCTTACATAAGTAAGTATCCAAGTCAGGACACTGTACCTGCTAGGCTCAGAGACTTAAAAACTAAGAGTTTTCAAATATGGATAGGAGGATAATAAAAGACTGATAAAAAGAGAGAGAGAGAAAGCCTTCTCCTGGAGCCAGCACCCTGAATTCAGATTTCTAGCCTCCTAGACTGTGACAGAATAAGTTTCTCTTTGTTGAAGCCAACCACTGTGGTATTTCTGTTATAGCAGCACTAGATAACCAAGACAGGCTTTAAATATTTGAAGGCTTGAATCGGGAAGGTGTTACGGATTGAATTGCGTCCCCCCAAAATGTGTATCAGCTTGACTAGGTCATAATTCTTAGTATTGTGTGGTTGTCCTCCATTTTGTGATTTGATGTGATTATCCTATGTGTTGTAAATCCTAACCTCTATGACATTAATGAGGGGGAATTAGAGGTAATTATGTTAATGAGGCAGAACTCAATCTACAGGATTAGGTGGTATCTTCAATCTCTTGAAATATAGAAGAGAGAATCGAGAAGAGATGAAAGGGACCTCCTAGTACCAGAAAAAAAGAGCCAGGAGCGGAGCACGTCCTTTGGACCTGGGATCCCTACACTGAGAAACTCCTAGACCCAGGGGAAAGTTGATGGCAATGACTTTCCCCTGAGCCAATAGAGAGAGAAAGCCTTCCCCTGAGCTGGAGTTGTGAATTAGGACTTCTAGCCTCCTAGACTGAGAGAATAAATTTCTGTTTGTTAAAGTCATCTACTTGTGGTATTTCTGGTATAGCAACACTAGATAACTAAGCTAGAAGGGGTAGAAATGTTCTGAGTTAATATGGATATCTGGAAAATACAAGAAAGTAGCTCTTGCCCAAATTGAAAAATGAAACACTAGGTCTTAGGGCTATCCAACAAAACCCTGGGTTCTTCTGGGCAGCGTCAACTCACTTATAATATTCATGCTTATATTAGATACCACGGTCATTGACATTATAGAGGAAACTTATTCATTAGGAGATAAGCTGGATTAGAATAAAAAACCAACAATAATAATAATAGTCTATTTTATTGAGAGCTGATTTCATGCCTGGTGCTGTATTAAGCACCTTGAATTGAATATTTCACTTAATCCTTCCAAGTTTATGAATTAAATGCCATTATTGCTCTCACTTTTAAAATCAGGAAACCAAAGTATAGAGAAGGTAAGTAGTTGGCCTAGGGTCGAACAGCTAACAAAGGGCAGAGATGTGATTTAAACCCTGGCAATTTGTTTCCTTCTGTAAATATTTATATTTTGGAAACCCTATGGGACAGATCTACTCTGTGCTATAGGGTCGCTATGAGTCAGAATTGACTTGATGGCAATAGGTTTGTTTTTTTGGGTTTTTAATTTGTCCCCAGAAACTACACATTTAAGCATCACACAATAGTGACAAGCACTGGACTACTAACAAAGAGGTTATTATTTTGAAACTATCCAGAGGCAACTCTGAAGAAAGAAAGCCTGGCAATCTTCTTCTGAAAGATCACAGCCTTGAAAATCCTATGGAGCAGTTTTACTCTGCACACAGGGCCTTGGTGTGAGTTGGAATTGACTTACAGCAGCAGTATTTTTTTGTTTTTGCTTTTTAAATACTAACAAAGCTAAACTATTTTTATTTTACAGTCTTTTAAATTGTCCTGAAGTAGGCAAGGTTATAAACAAGCATAATCATATAAACAATGTGTATTTTTTTTTTAATTTTTTTTTATTGTACTTCAGGTGAAGGCTTACAGAACAAATAGTTTCCCATGAAACAGAAGCACACATGTAGTTTTATGACATTTGTTAACAACCCCACAACATATCAACCCTCTAACTTCTCAACCTTTTTTTTTTTTTTGGTGAAAATACACATAGCCAAAGATACACCATTTCAAAAATTTCTACATGCACAGTTCAGTGACATTGACTA
>NW_004443953.1:22272519-22273741 GCF_000243295.1 Trichechus manatus latirostris
AATTCCCTATCAGGTAGTTATAGTGCATTTTCTTCCAGAGGAGAGTCATCTGGTGTTCTATTTTGGATACCTACTGGAACCATCCTGTTCTGTTTTTGTAAATATTTTGATATTGTCTGCTTTTTGGGGGGCATTCAGTAGTTATTTTTCTCGTTTATTGATTATAGATTTGTTTGTTTTGTCCCTTTTTTTAAAAAAAATTTGACTATGTCTGAGCAGGCAGACTGTGTGTTGTTTGTTGTTTGCTCATCTGTGGGCACAATACTTTTCGCCTCCTTCTTCAAGTGGTAGGGTCAGCCACTCAGATATGGTACAGCAGTGCTGGTCTAGCTGAAGAGGAGTTACTGGGACGGGTTGTTTGTGGCACTTACTACAGCCACCAGGGCGGGTCGGTAATCAGTGCAGGGCAGTTTCCAGTGGGACGTGCTTGTGCTGCTTGGTGGTGTGATGTCAATCTCATGGTGCAGGTAGGCAGGTTGCAGTGGGGAGATTGTTATGTGTGGAGCTAAGATGCATATGGGAGAGAGGAGAGAGGAACAGGGGCCAAAAACCTACAAAGAAACAAAAAAGAATGCTAAGGGAGCTTGTCGTTGGAGTGGAGAGATGAGAGACTATGAAATGGAGAAAAACAGAAAGGGGAGGAGGAAGAAAAGAAAAGAATAAATAAATAAGAATCAGAAAGGTTAAAGAAACTCAAAGTTCCCAGGGATCCCACCGGTGCAGCTATGGGGTCTGGGGAAGTCGCTCTCAGGTGTTGCAGTACAGCCTGGCTAGAAGGTATAGAGGTATACAACGCCAGGTATTCAGGGAACAGAAAGAGAGGAAGATATAGAGAGACGAGAAACTGAGTAATGAAGAAAGAGAAAAAGGGAAAAAGAGGAAAAAGAAAACAAAGCAAATTAAAAAAGAAAAAGAAAAAACAGAAAGGCCCCCAAAGAAACAGGAAAAAAAAAAAAAAACCAACATAAAAAGAAATGCCTTCAGGGATCCCTCTGCATGTCTGTGGAAGCCGAAGGGGAGTCTCCCTGCCAGACAGCTCAGCCTGGCCAGAAAGGGCTCCCAACTCAAGAAAAGGAAAAGAAAACAAACAAACAATTCAAAACAAACAAACGAACAAAAGCCCTGGGATCTCCAAACTGGGAAGCAGCTCCATTCTCGAACGGAGTTCCGCAGCCCCTCAGGAAGAAGCAAAGATGGCGCACGGAGCCAGCTACTTGAGCGA
>NW_004443953.1:22273841-22310828 GCF_000243295.1 Trichechus manatus latirostris
AGGAAGAAGCAAAGATGGCGCACGGAGCCAGCTACTTGAGCGAAGGGAGGGGGAGGTGGCGAAAGGCAAGTAAGAAATCAATAGAAGCAGGGAAAAAAAAGCAACACTAGCAGCCAACAAATGGCACTCAGAGAGCCAGCTAGTGCGGGCTGGTGTTTCTGGACAAGAGACTGTGTCCTTGGGAAGCAGAGGGGGTCGAGTTTGGGTGAAGAAGGGTAGAGAGTGGGAAAGCATATATCACAAATTACCAGAGCTCTGCAGTCCCTCAGGAAGAAGCAAAGATGGTGCACGGAGCGAGGTACTTGAGCGAAAGGAGGGGTGGTGGGGAGAGGCAAGGAAGAAATAAAAAGAAGCAGAAAAAAAGCAACACCAGCTGCCAACAAATGGCACTCAGAGAGCCACCCATTCAGGTGTGTGGAATCCAAGCAGCCGCTGTTTCCCGGTCAAGAGACTGGCCGCGGGAAGCAGAGGAGTCTGAGTCGGGGTGAAGAAGGGTGGCGGGTGGGAAAGCGTATATCGCAAATTACCGGTTGTTTTGTCTCCTGCTGGAAGCTCTGTGAGGCTGCTTTCTTGTACCCCCTGTTTGCTGGTCTCCGATAGGAGTCCAAGATGGTGGATCTGTGCTGCGTTAGCTGGTAGGGGACCTCTGCATGAATCTCTCCTCGCTCTCCATTCTCTGTCAGTTTTCTCACTCCATTTGGTGCTTGGCTGAGTTCTTTATCTCTTCATTTGATGTTTTAGGGCTTCAGGATTGTTCTATTCTCTGTTCGGCTTAGTTTTTCAGATCTTTGCTGTGGAGGGACGGTGTGGTGCTTCTGCCTAGAGTGCCATTTTGCCGGAACTCCCAAACAATGTGTATTTTAATTGTTTACCTTCAGAATAATGTTGAAAACCCAGTCATGGATTCCAGGTAATTTGTTATGTGAGATTTCTAGTGAATCAATAAAAGAGACAAGGGCAGTACCTTGATGGAGCTTATTTTTTGGATTACATGGACATGTATAATAAAGTATAAATGTAGTGATATATAAAAATTGCCAGTATATATGTGAATGTGTATAAAATAAATTTATCATGCACGTAGCCATTTTATGTCTTAGCATATCCTTACATAAATATCACAATGGTGGATTTGATAGAACTTTGCAATGTTTAATTACACTTCTATCCATCATAGGCAAGAGGAACCGAGAACATACTTGGCATATTAAAATAATAAAAAGGTATATTTTTTGAACTTTCCAGGTAAAAGATTCTAAGGCCGCTTTTGTTATCCAAGTTATTGTTTCATAACCTTTGTCAGAATGTTCCATTTTATTTATAACTGTAATCCTTCAGTAGAAACCAAAGCCATATTTCCCTGCTTCTCTTGTAAATGAAGGCATGTTTATCCATTGTGTATTTGGGTCCATTTGATGTCAACCAGTCAACAAAAGAGACCATTTCCTAATGTCGTCTTTATTAGAGCCTTTTTTCCCAACCTCTTAGATGTTGTAGAATCAATCCTTAATTTTGCCTCTTATGATTAACGTGAAGATACACAATACAAACTCTTTTAACTGAAAGTAAGCATTAGACTTACTATTTTTAAAGGTTATCAAAATAACAGTAAGAAGTGCTATCCTACCTCAATGTGATTATGACAACTGACCCCCTTAATTAACTCTGTAACTACATATCAGATTTTCTCATGGAGACTTTTGACAGAAATGTTTCAGGGTTTGCTTTAAAGCCTATTTTTCTCTTTTATTTTAAAACTCTTCAAAGGAACTACAGTCTGGTATTTCAGAAAACTGTCAAAATGTGTTGAAACATATTTAAAAGAATGCATACTTTCATAGATTGGCATAGTTTGTGAAAGTTATTTTTTTCAATTTTTCAACTATAAAGAAGGAAAAGGATTCTATGTGAAGGAAATATTGTGGCTGTCATAGGGTAAAGGGAACTCTCTAGTGTCTTTGACTTTTTTCCAGAAGAAATTAAGAGAAGAATTCATCAAATGTTAATGTTAAGAACTCTGAAACTCTGGAATGTTTGTCCAGAGTCCCAGGCCTCAGAGCAAATGCTCTCATGCTGCTGGGCCCCAGTGAAGGATGCAGCCAAAGTCAACATGAGCAGAAACTCCATCTGACTGATGCTGTAGAAACAGCTGTAACCACTTAGATGGAAAACCACCTCAGATTCCTCTCCCAGAAAACATTGATGACGGATATGGCCCAAGATGGTGGCTTATTCACATACACCACCCTGTCCTCCTGCAGCAAAGAACCAAAAAACCAAGTGAAACATACAGATGACAACCTGGGAACCCAGAAGAGCAAACAGAAGGATGAAGAATTAGATTGAATACAGAACGGAAGGAGAAAATGAACAAAAACAATGAACAAGGAGACTTACAGATCGTAGGTGCCCTGCCAGCCAGCCTGGCACAGCGTGGCCATCTTGAGACAAAGTGAGCAGTGAACCCAGGTGAGGAGTCCAAGGAGGCAACTTCACAGGAGCCCAAATAAAAGACAGAGGTACTGTGTGGACAAACCCAGAGTGAAACAAGGTGAGCAGAACATGAACTGAATCTAAGGGAGGAAATTACAGGAAGGTGAGTGAGATTCCTATGGATCCAGGTGACCATAGAGCAAGGAGAAAGCCAGAAAATAGGGACAGAACTATTCACCAGCAGCAGTTCCTGATCATTTTGGCTGGTGGCACTGGCAGAGTGGAGGATCTTTGGAGTGGTTGCCAGAGATCCTCCACCTGACTGGACTCTGGACATCCTCCCCACCACCACATTTGGTCAGGGTCGGGTCCTGATCATCAGCTGCATTTTGCAAGGAATGCCCCAGCGCCCATGTCAGAAATTGGGGGAACACCATTCCCTTGTCCTCCCACTTCTCTCCCGGACCTTCCTGGTAACCAGCAGTGTGCCCCCCCATCCCTCTTCCCAGCGATCTGTGGCATGCACTCCTGTGCTGTCAGACCTGCAACCAGAGGCTCGTGTCCAAGCCACCCATCCTCATACCACCCCACCCACCTGGTGATCTGTAACACATTCTCCTGTGCCATTGGACCTGTGACTGTAGACTCATGCCCACCCCTATGCCACTCCGCCAGCCCAGTGATAGGTGGTGTGCACTCCTGCAGCCAGACTGGCTACTAGAGGTGCAAAACCTCCCTTTCCCCCCTTCTCCACTGCCGTCCCACCCACCTGGAAACTGGCAGTGTGAGTTCCCGTACCCCCGTCCAGTGTCCGGTGACATGTAAACTGTTGCCTGACCACCCAGCAAAAGATACACACACAGCTCTCAATCGAGTGAGAAGTGAGAAGGCTCCCTGTACCCATGCCGCTGTGACCAGCCAGACACATTACTCATCAGCAATGCCAGTCACATTCTGACAAGTGCTATCTGAATCTCTGCCAAATGACCAGCAGGAGATCCTAGGGCCCTCATTCAACATCTGCCCAGCTGCAAAGTCACACATCCCACACCCAAACAGTCCCTGCAGACTGTCTGCACTTGCGGTGAAATCCCTTGAGACCCTATGCAGTGTGATGAATTACCTAAGATGGCCTTTCTTGCCATGGCCTTGTAACTCCTACCTAGATGATTGGCAAGGCTGTGCAAATAAGATAATTGTGACCCACCAAGGGGATTGGTAGGTTTTGCCTTAAAAGAAAGCAATTCCAGAGGAGAGGGGAGAGCCCACTACCACCAAAGAAGGAAGGACTGGCAAGAGAGACCCACAGGGGATGGTGCAGTGGGCTTCCTGACCCATGGAGTGAGAAAGCTGAGTGCTTTTGGGCAGAGACTGAGGGCCAGCAAGAAGCCTATGTCTGACCCATAAATTTGGGACTTGCCAGACTCCAAAACCATGTGAGCCATTTCCTTTATACATTTTGTGAATTCAGTGAGATGTTGCAGTGAGTTAGGGAACCCAAAGACAGGAGGGAGAGTACTAAGAGGAGAAGGAGTAGTTGATGTTAGAGATGATGGAGTGGTACAGCAGCTTGCAAAAATTGGACATTTGGGACATCTTTAAGCCCAGCCTCATAAGAATCAGTTTTGTGCTGATCCTTATAAAAGAAATTATTCATTTACCCCACCACCTACTGAGATGACAATTTGTGTATGCACAGCAGGCCTACCCATCTATTTGGGTAGCACTTCCTCACAGTGGATACAGAGATATTCTGCTCTGACCTCCAGAGAATGCACTAACTGCTAGCACCAACCAGGAAGGACTGCACGGTCCCACAACTGCTGTGGAGAAACCCTGACCACTCAACACTTGTCACTCAACATCAGGAAAATAACTTGCTCCAACTTCCATTTAAGTCAGTAAGGAAAGATATATGAGCCTAACCACAGAGGACTCGCATGGGGGTGTGACCCACCATACCCATTAGTGAGAAGAAATCACACCCAGCCAACAGACACCACCAAGTCACACATAGACCTTAACCATAGAGCAACAACAATTAAAATAATACAAAGGAAGATAAACATTCTAAAGAAAAAGAGAAGAAACAAAGCTCCAGATTCATCAAAACAAAAAAACAAACAAGCACAAAACTAACATACATACAATCAATCAATCAATTAATACCTTAATGCCTTGGATACAGCAGACAATAATAAATCATATGAAGAAACAGGAAAAGATGGCTGAAATAAGTGAGCAAATTAAAGAGGCTGAAACACTTCCTTAGGAATAAATGGTAATAGAACTACCTGATAAGGAATTCAAAAGATTCATATAGGATCCTCAAAGAGATCAAGGAAAACACAGACAAAACCCTAGAATAATTCAGGAAAACAATACAAGAACAAAAGGACACACTCAACAGACAATTAAAAGTCCTACAAAAACAACAACTAGAAATCCAAAATATTAACAATGCAATATCAGACATAGATAACTCAATGGAAAGATATAGAAGTAGAATTGAATCAATGGAAGAAAGAATCAGCAAAATAGCGGACAAATCCTTTGACACTAATCTGTTTGAAGAACAATCAGAAAAATGAATGAAGAAAAATATAGAAAATCTAAGAGTTATATGACACACTATCAAGAGGAATAATGTACATGTAATAGGAATTCCAGAAGAGGAGGACGGGGGAAAAAAAGTACAGAGAGAATTTCAGGAGACTTACTGGCAGAAAACTTCCCTAATATCATGAAAAAGTAGAAGATTTTCATCCAAGAAGCTCAATGAACCCCATGTAGGATAGACTCCAAATGAAAGTCACCAAGACATATCATAATCAAATTTTCCAAAACCAAAGACAAAGAATTCTGAGAGCAGCTCGTGAAAAGCAAAATATTGCCTACAAAGTGGCACCAATAAGATTTCTAAGCAGAAAGCATGAAGCCCAGAAGGCAATGGGATGACATACATGAAACCCTGAAAGAAAAGAATTGCCAACCAAGAATCACATATCCAGCAAAATTGTCATTCAAATACAATGACAAAACTAGAACATGCCCAGGAAAACAGAAATTAAAGGAATTTGTAATAACCAGACCAACCTTGTGAGAAATATTAAAAAGACTCCTTCCAACAGAGAACCAACAACATCAGACAGCAACCTGAGATAAAGACACACAACAGCATCACCCAGATACTAACCCAGATATAGAATTTTCAAAAGTAAAATAAAGCTGCAAAACTGAAAACAGGGAACCAGAGATGTCAATCTGTAAGCAACAACAACTTCAAAACAAAAATGGAGAATAAAGGTGTAGATATAGAACTTACATATGGAGAGAAGGCAATATCAAGATATAACAGACTGTTTTAAACTTAAGAAGATAAAGCTAAATTTCAGAGTAACCACAATGAAAATTAACAAATCTACTCATCAAAATAAAGAATAAAATCAAAAAGACTCAGTAAACACAAAATCAACAATAACAAAGGATAAGAAAAGAAAATCCATAAACAAAAAGAACTCAGCACAGAAAATTAGGTGGAATAAAAAAAAACGTTACCACCACAAAAAAAAAAAGCACAACAAAGTGGCAGCAGTAAAGTCATACCTATCAATAATCACACTGAATTTAAATGCTTTAAATGCACCAGTCAAGAAATAGAGAGTGGCAGAATGGATTAAAAAGGAAAAACAAAAACATGACATATCAATATGTTGCCTGCAAGAGACACATGTTACACACAAAGACATACATTGAATAGAAATCAAAGGATGGGGAAAAATATATCAAGCAAACAGTAACCAAAAGAGAGCAGGAGTGGCAATAATAATCTCTGATAAAATAAATTATAAGTCAAAATTCATTATAAGAGTCAAAGAAGGGCATTACATAATGATTAAAGTATCAATCCACCAAGAGGACATAACCATAATAAATATCTAAGCAACCAATGAACGAGCTCCAAAATACATAAAAGGAACTCTAACATAATTGAAAAGAGAAATAGACAGTTCTACAATGATAATAGAAGACTTTAACATACCATTTGATGATGAACAGAACAACTGGAAAGAAATGCAACAAAGATACAGAAGATCTAAATAAAACCATCAACCAACTTGACCTCATAGACATATACAGAACATGTCACCCAATAGAAGCACAGTACAGATTCTTCAGCTAATGCACATGGATCATTCTGCAGAATAGACTGTATCTTAAGCCACAAAGCAAACCTCAATAAATTTAAAAACATCAAAATAATACAAAGCACCTTCTCTGATCATCATGCTATAAAACTAGAAATCAATAACAGAAAGAAAAAGGGAAGAAAACTAAATACATGGAAACTGAATAACACCTTAATTAAAAAGTACTGGGTAATAGAAGAATTAAAAATGTAATTAAAAGATTCTTAGAATAAAATGAGAATGAAAATACAACATACCAAAACCTTCAGGACACAGCAAAAGTAGTACTCAGAGGAAAATTTATAGCAATAAATGCACACATTAAAAAAGAAAAAAGGGCCTAAATCAGTACCTTAACCCTACACCTCAAATAGAAAAGGAGCAGCAAAAGAAGGCCAGAGTCAGCAAAAGAAAGGAAATAATAAAGATCAGAGCAGAAATAAATGAAGCAGAAAACAGGAAAACAACAGAAACAATCAAGACTAGAGGGTGTTTCTTTGAGAAGATCGATAAAATTGATAAACCACTGTCCAGACTAACAAAATAAAAAAAATGAGAAGAATCAAATAAACAAAATAAGAAATGAGATGAGTGACATTACAACAGAACCAGCAGAGATAAAAAGGATCATGACAGAATATTATGAAGAATTGTACTCCAACAAATTTGAAAACCTAGAAGAAATGGACAAATTTCTAGAAACACACCACCTATCTAAACTAACACAAACTGAGGTAGAAAAGTAGAACAGACCCATAAAAAAAGAAGAAACTGGAGATATCTTAAAAAAAAAAAAAAATCTCCCAACAACAACAACAAAAAAGCTCTGGCCCAGATGGCTTCACTGGTTATTTCTTCCAAACACTCAGAGAAGAGTTGACACCAATTCTACTCAAACTATTCCAGAACACAGAAAAGGTAGGCCTATTCTCTAGTTCATTCTATGAAGCCAGCATAACCCTGATACCAAAGCCAGGCAGAGACACCACTATAAAAGAAAATTACAGACCAATATCCCTCATGAATATAGACACAAAAATTCTCAACAAAATTCTAGCCAACAGAATTCAATAGCATATCAAAAAAATAATACATCATGATCAAGTGTGATTCATACCAGGTATGCAAGGATGGTTCAACATTAGAAAATCAATCAACATAATACACCATATAAATAAAACAAAGAAATGGAAACACATAATCATCTCAACTGACACAGAAAAGGCATTTGATAAACTCCAACACCTTCTCTTGAAAAAAATTCCCAGAAAAATTGTAATAGAAGGGGAATTCCTCAACATAAATAAAGGACATGTACACAAAACCAACAGTCAACATTATTCTCAACAGAGAAAATTAAGAACACTCCCTTTGAGAATGATAACGAGACAACAATGCCCTTTATAACCACTCTTATTCAATATTGTACTGGAACTCCTAGCTAGGGCATTGAGGCAAGAGAGGGAAATAAAGGTTAACCAAACTATAAAAGAAGTAAAACTATCTTTATCTGCAGATGACATGATCCGACACACAGAAAATCCCAGAGAGTCCACAAGAAAGTTACTGGAACTAATAAAAGGATTCAGCAAATTGCACAGTACAAAATCAACACACAAATACCAGTTGGTTCCTCTACACTAACAAGGAGGACACTGAAAAGGAATTCAAGAATATACTATTCCCCAAAAGATAAAATACCTAGGAATAAACCTAACCAGGGAGTAAAAGACTTACACAAGGAAAACTATAAAACACTACTGCAAAAAACTAAAAGATCTACATAAATGGAACAACATTCCATGCTCATGGATTGGAAGACTTAACATTGTGAAAATGTCAATACTACCAAAAGCGATCTATAGATATATGCAATCTAGACCCAAATCCCAACAACATTCTTTAATGAAATGGAAAAAGTAATCTCTAACTTATATGGAAAGAAAAGAGGCCCCAAATAGCTAAAGTAATATTAAAGAAGAAGAACAAAGTAGGATGTCTCACACTTTCTGATGTCAAAACCTTCTATACAGCCACAGTAATCAAAACAGCCTGGTACTAGTTCAATGACAGACACATAAATCAATGGAATATAATAGAGGGCCCAGAAGTAAATCCATCCAAGGGCAGCTGGTCTTCTCTAAAATGTCAAAGTCCATTCAATAGGGAAGAAACAGCATCTTTAACAAATGGTACTGGCAAAACTGAATATCCATATGCAGAAAAATGAATCAGGATCCACACCTCACACCATGCACAAAAACTTACTCATAATGGAGCAAAGTTCTGAATGTTAAAGCTAAAACTATGAAGTTCCTGGAAGATAACATAGGGTCAAAACTAGTGGACCTATTAGGCATAAATAGCCTATCAAACAAAACTAAAAATGCACAAATGACAGAAGGTAAATTTTATAACTGGGGCCTCCTAAAATTAAATACTTGTGCTCATCAAAAGACTTTACCAAGAGAGCAAAAAGAGAACCTACAGACTGGGAAATAAATCTTTGACAATGATATATCTGATAAGGGTCTAATCTCTAAAATATATAGAAAATTTCAACAACTCAACAACAAAGACAAACAATCAAATCAAAAAAATAGGCAAAGAACATGAACAGACATTTCACCAAAGAAATTCAGGCAGCCAACAAATACATAAAAAGATGCTCACGATCTTTAGCCATTAGAGATGCAAATCAAAACTACAATGAGATACCATCTCACCGCTGCAAAAATAACAATAATAATAATAAAAAAAAAAACAGGAAACGACAAATGCTGGTGAGGTTGTGGGGGAAGTGGAACTCATACATTGCTGGTGGGATTGTAAAATGGTACAACCACTATGGAAAACAGTATAGTGTTTCCTCAAAAAGCTAGAAACAGAAATACCTTACGATCTAACAATCCCACTCTTAGGTATATATCCTAGAGATATAAGAGCAGTGACATGACTAGACATATGCACACCTGTGTTCATTGAACATCTATGTTCATTGCAGCTTTATTTGCAATAGCAAAAAGATGGAAACAACCTAGGAGTCCATCAACGGATGAATGAATAAATAAATTTTGGTATATACATACACTGGAATACTACACAAATATAAAGAATAATGAGGAGTCCGCAAAACATCTTATAACATGGATGAATCTAGAGGATATTATGCTGAGTGAAATAAGTCGATCACAAAAAGATAAATATTGTATGGTCCCACTACTATAAAAAGTCAAGAATATATATACACACAGAAAGCAATGTTCTTTGATGGTTACCAGGGACGGGAATGAGAGGGAGGGGGAATCACTTTCTAGACAGTAGATACTTGTTACTTTTGGTAATGGGGAAGGCAATCCCAAATGCGGGTGAAGTTAGCACAACTTGGCCAAGGTAAATATGGACACTAAGAAGTACACGAGAAAAAGGGACAATATGGGTAAAAGCTATAACATATGTAATTTTGCAACAACAGTAAAAACAACCAAAAAAATGTGTGTGTGGTTACATAGGTAGATATGCATGCATATATGTATATAGAAAGGCATATGCGAGTAAATACACATGCATGTATAGGTGTATCTGTAGGCACATATATATATATATATATATATATATATACACACACATACACATTTATGAGTGTTGCATATATATCCACATATATAAGAAATCACACGAGGGCACAGTTACAGAGACTTCCTAGACATACAAACAACTCAAGGGATTGATTTACTAGGTTAAAAGGCTTGGGACCATAGTCTCATGGGACAACTTAGTCAATGGCATAACATAGTTCACAGAGATAATGTTCTACATCCTAATATAGTGAGTAGCATCTGAGGTCTTAAAAGCTTGCGAATGGACTTCTAAGATATAATTATTAGTCTCTACTTATACAGAGCAAAAGAGAATGAAGGAACTCAAAGACTAATAGCCCACACAAACCACAACCTCTTTTAACCCAAGACCAGGAGAACTAGGTGGTACCCTGCTACCACTACCGACTGTTCTGACCAGGAACACAATAGAAGATCCCAGATAGAATGGGAGAAAAATGTAGAACAAAAATTCCTAAAGAAGGCCAGACCCACTGGACTAATAGAGACTAGAGGAACCCCTGAAACTATTGCCCTAAGATAAGATTTGAACTTGGAATTGAAGCTATTTCTGTAGGCCACATTTTAGCCAAATAATAGATTGGCCTATAAAATAAACAATACCACCCATGCGTAATGTGCTCCATTAAAAATTTACCTGTATGAGAACAAATGGCCAATATTTACCCAAAAGCAAAGATGAGAAGGCGAGGAGGGGAAGGGAAGCTAGATCAATGGAAACAGAGCAAACAAAATGGAAATAATGAGAATGCTGACACACCGTAAAAACTGTAACACAGGGCACGGAACAATTTGTATAAAAATTGTTAAAGTGGAACCTAATTTGATGTGTATACTTTCACCTGAAACACAATAAAATATTACTAAAAAAAAAAAAGACAAAACACTAATGACATGGGAAATGGGGAGCAGAAAAGCTCTGTCAGAGTCTCTCTTCACCTGTGGTCAGAAAAACATACTTTCTTTTCCTGAAAACTGTAAATAGATGGGCTCATCCCTGGTCACAATAAACCAAACACACACACACTCACACACACACACACAACCTTTTCTTTCCCTTAAATTAGTCCATATCTCCTCCTTTATTTGTATATTAATCAGTACTTCGTTCAAGTCACCTTTTATGTGGATTTTTTTAATAAGACCTACTTGGCTGTAGGCCCATCTTCTAAATGAAATTGGATAGTATTCAGTTTAGTATCAGCAGCCAACCACTTGGCTGATAAATGTTCAATTTGGTAAGTTTTCACTTTGTGAAAAAAGCCACAACTCTTTTCACTGAGAGATGATCTTCCTCTTATAGTTCTGCATGGTGGCTTTTGTTAAATGTTAAATGTTTGTTAAATGGAGAAAATGGAAAATGCTACAAGAAACAAAAAACAGTTTTGACCCAAGCTGAAGAGAGTGAATTTTGCCCTTGTGATCCAGCATCAAAAATTATCAAGTCTTATAATGGAGAGATATTGCTAGAGAGGGGAAGCAAGCTCAGAAATAGGGGCAAATAAGAGGAAAAAGAAAATTGAAACAGCATTCTTTCCCTTCTGAATATTCTCTATGCTATAGGTATGGAATGTTGGCAGTTGGTATTGTACTGAACAAAGTTAAGTGCTTTTATATATATTGATAGCAAGGTTGGTATGCTACACAGGACTGTCAAAACGTTTATCTGCCTACCTTTGTTTTAGATATCTATTTAATTATTTACATTTTAAAGTTTTGTGATAAATTCAGTTTAGGACTCATATTCTTAGATATAACATGAATTATTAATATATACCAAATAAGTCTTAAATATAATTTTTATAATGACTCACATTATTGTATACATTACTTCCAAAGCCTAAAACAGTATTTCAATGTACTCCAAAAGGTGTGATGTGAATTCCATTCATTTATTCAACATGTATTTACTGTGTGCCAGGCACTATTTATTCTAGGCTGGTGATATAGCAGAGAACATAACAGACTTCCTATTTTCACAGAGATTATAATCTAGTGGGATGGCTGGAGACAGACAATATGCAACTAATGAAATAAATATGTTCTACATGAGATTTCTGTGTATTCCATCCATCTTCTTTTGATGCTTCCTGCATCTTTTAATATTTTCCTCATAGAATCCTTCACTATTGCAGCTCGAGGATTGAATTTTTTTTTCAGTTATTTCAGCTTCAGAAATACTAAGTGTGTTCTTCCCTTCTGGTATCAAAAGAAGATGGAAGGAATACACAGAGTCATTATACCAAAAAGAATTGGTCGACGTTCAACCATTTCAGGAGGTAACATATGATCAGGAACAGATGGTACTGAAGGAAGAAATCTAAGCTGCACTGAAGTCATTGGCCAAAAACAAGGCTCCAGGAATTGACAGAATATCAATTGAGACATTTCAACAAACAGATGCAGTGCTGAAAGTACTCACTAATCTATGCCAAGAAATTTGGAAGACAGCTACCTGGCCAACCGACTGGAAGAGATCCATATTTATACCTATTCACATGAAAGGTGACATATCTGAATTTGGAAATTATCAAACAATATCATTAATATCACAAGCAAGTAAAATTTTGTTGAAAATCATTCAAAAGTGGCCACAGTAGTATATCAACAGAGAACTGCTCAAAATGAAAGCCGGTTTCAGAAGAGGTCGTGAAACCAGGATTATCATTGCTGATGTCAGATGGATCCTGGCTGAAAGCAGAGAACACCAGAAAGACGTTTACCTCTGTTTTATTGACTATGCAAATGCATTCGACTGTGTGGATCATAACAAGCTATGAATAACAATGCAAAGAATGGGAATTTCAGGACACTTTATTATGTTCATGAGGAACCTGTACACAGATCAAAAGGCAATCGTTTGAACAGAGAAAGGGGATACTGCGTGGTTTAATGTTGGGAAAGGTGTGTGTCAGGGCTGTATCTTTTTACCATACCTATTCAATCAGTATGCTGAGCAAATAATCCGAGAAGCTAGACTCTATGAAGAACAGGTCATCAAGATTGGAGGAAGACACATTAACAGCCTGTGTTATGTAGATAACTCAACCTTGCTTGCTGAAAGTGAAGAGGACTTGAAGCACTTACTGATGAAGATCAAAGACCACAATCTTCAGTATGGACTAAACCTCAATATAAAGAAAAGAAAAATCCTCACAACTAGACCAATAAGCAACATCATGATAAATGGAGAAAAGATTGAAGATGTCAAGGATTTCATATTACTTGGATACACAATCAACACCCATTGAAGCAGCAGTTAAGAAATCAAAAGACACATTGCATTGGGCAAATCTGCTGCAAAAGACCTCTTTAAAGTGTTGAAAAGCAAAGACGTCACCTTGAAGACTAAGGTGTGCCTGACTCAAGCCATGGTGTTTTCAATTGCCTCATATGCATGCAAAAGCTGGACCATAAGGAAGACTGAAGAAGAAGAATTGATGCCTTTGAATTGTGGTGTGGCAAGAAATATCAAATATACCATGGACTGCCAAAAGAATGAAAAAAATATGTCTTGGAAGAAGTACCAGAATCCTCCTTAGAAGAAGGGACAAACTACATCTTATATACTTTGGACATGTTATTAGGAGGGATCAGTCCCTAGACAAGGACATCATGCTTGGTAAAGCAGAGGGTCAGCGAAAAAGAGGAAGACCCTCAATGAGATGGATTGACACAGTGGCTACAAAAATGGGCTCAAGTATAACAAAGATTGTGAGGATGGCCCAGGACAGGGCAGTGTTTCATTCGGTTGTACATAGGGTCGCTTTGGG
The DNA here is from genome assembly GCF_000243295.1 of Trichechus manatus latirostris. Lineage (NCBI taxonomy): Eukaryota > Metazoa > Chordata > Mammalia > Sirenia > Trichechidae > Trichechus > Trichechus manatus. The sequence goes on from NW_004443953.1 coordinate 22,287,858, forward strand.
TCAGAATCGATTCGAGGGCACCTAACAACAAGAACACATGAGGTCTGAGTGTTGCAAATAGTTAAGTGCTCAACTATTGCCGAAATTTGGCTGTTTGAACCCGCCTAGAGGCACTTTGGAGATCAAGTGTAGCAACCTGCTTTTGAAAGGTCCCTGCCTTGAAAACTCTGTGGAGTAGTTTTACTCTTCACACATGGGGTCTCCATGAATTGGAATCAACTTGATGGCAACTAACAGCAATGGATGAAAATAAAACAGGGAAAAGAAGGGTAGGACGCCTTGGGGTTGGGAGTTGCTATTATTTATAGGTGATTAGGAACAGACTGTTGAATGAAGGCATGAAATAAGAAAGAGAATTAAGCCATGTGGCTCTTGGTCAGAAAATATCCCAGGTGGAGGGTAAAACAAGTGCAAAACCCATGAGGCAGAAAGATACTCAGCTTATTTGAGAAACTACAAGGTGGCTAGTTTGGCTGGAGCAAATAGAATGAGGGAGAATGGTAGCACACAAGGTAGTTTGGGGGAGGGAGGGTCAGATCATGTAGGTCATTGTGGATATTCTGCTTTTGCTGTATGTGAGATGGGAAATCATTGGAGAGCTTTGAGTAGAGCGTGACCCAATCTGACTAAGGCCTCGATAGGATCCCTCCAGCCTCTGGTGGATGGTAGAATAAGGTGGCAAGGGTGAAAGCGGAGAGAGACAATGGTAGCTTGGACCAAGATCATACAATAAATAGCGTAAGAAGTGGTTGTATTCTGAACATATTTTGAAAGTAGAACATTTAGAATTTACTGGCGGTTTGTTTGTGGGATGAGAAAGAAAAGAGGATCCAGGGTTGATTACAAACATTTTGGCCTGAGCAACTGGAAAACTGTATGGAAGGCTGTGAGGTAATTGAATTGCTTTGGAAATCTCAGGGAATCCCTACGACCATGGCTCAAATGGCTGAGAAATTGCAGGTTCATTTTTGGTGAGGCATAGAGCTTATAGGTCTGGAGGAAAAGAATTAAAAAAAAAAAAGGTAATGATTAATTCTGTATGGGAAATTATTTCAAGTTACTGAGCCAAGACATGAGAAGGAATTGCTAGAGGAGGAGCAGTATGTCAGGAAATTTCCCAAGAGTAGAATGATATATTTTCCAAGGTAGGCAATCTTCCAGAAGCCGAAAACAGTGTTTAGCCCAAGACATTAAGACAACTTATGGGATATGAAGAGTTCCAGCAGAAGATATTAAATTATTAGCCTCCCAATCAACAGTGGCATATAGCTGCTCAGATGCATGAAGGATAACATAGTGCTTGTCATCAAGGGTTCTGGCATCAAGCAGGTGAAAATCCTGGCTCTGCCACTCACTATTTGCGTGACTGTGGGCAAGATATATGACCTCACTAGACCTCAGCTAAGGAACATTGGTGACACAATGGTTAAGCACTCAGCTACTAAATGAAAGATCGGTTCAAACCCACCAATGCTCTGTGGGAGAAAAGACCTGGCAATCTGCTCCCATAAAGATTTCAGCCTAGGAAACCCTATGGGGCAGTTCTAGTTTGCCCTAAAGGGTTGCTATGAGTTGGAATTGACCTGAAGGCACACAAAAACAACAAACCTCAGTTCCTTCCTCTTTAAAATGGTGGTTAGTGAATTAACTGAAGTAATGACTGTAAAGTACATACCACAGTGCTTGTTACAGAATAAATTCCAGTAAATGTTAACTATATCATCATGTATCCTCAAAGGTACAAATGAGCAGGAGTAAGATTTTTTTTTATTATTTTTTTCCCATACAAAAATTTATACATACATTGTTAAGTGACTCTACTTCCTCTCCCCATACTGTGACAGCACACTCCTCCTTTCTACCCCTGATTCCCCATGTCCATTCAACCAGCTCCTAACCCTCTCTGCCTTCCCATCTCACCTCCGGACAGAAGCTGCCAGTTTAGTCCAGGAGTAAGATTTTATTGTTCAGGGTCCCAGGAGGCTGGATAGAGCAGAAAGCACTCGAATCTCCCTTTGCTAGCATGAAGAACAGCTGCTTCCCATATGGAAATAAGATGTTTGAAAATTTTTGTGTGATTGCTTTTTTTTTTTTTAAGTCAGCTGAATTGCCACCCAAAAAGGCTAAAACACCTCTGATGTAAATATCATGGTTTTTTACTTCTTGGATGAACTTGGGGTAAATGTCTCTAGAGCCCTGGTGGTACAATTGTTAAGAGCCCAGCTGCTAACCAAAAGGTTGGCAGTTCAAATCTACCAGGTGCTCCTTGGAAACCCTACGGGGCAAATCTACTCTGTCCTAGAGGATCACTATGGGTTGGAATCGACTCAAAGGCAATAGGTACGGTGTGTAAAAAGAATTGCCTTAAAGCAATAGAAATGCAGTTATAATCTTCTATCAAAGTAGTTATTGAAGTGTGAATTCTATGATTGCAACTGTCATGGATTCAATTGTGTCCCCCGAAAATATGTGTCAACTTGGCTAGGCCATGATTCCCAGTATTGTGCCATTGTCCATCATTTTGTATCTGATGTGATTTTCCTATGTGTTGTAAATCCTACCTCTATGATGTTAATGAGGCAGGATTAAAGGCAGTTATGTTAATGAGACAAGACTCAATCTACAAGATTAGGTTGTGTCTTGAATCCATCTCTTTTGAGATATAAAAGAGAGAAGCAAGAAGAGAGACATGGAGACCTCATACCACCAAGAAACAAGAGCCAGGAGAAGAGCTTATCCTTTGGACCTGGGGTCCTTGTGCTGAGAAGTTCCTCAACTGGAGAAGATTGATGACAAGGACCTTCCCCCAGAGCCAACAGAGAGAGAAAACCTTCCCCTGGAGCTGGTACCCTGAATTTGGACTTCTAGCCTCCTTAACTCTGAGAGAATAAATTTCTCTTTGTTAAAGCCATCTACGTGTGGTATTTCTGTTACAGCAGCCCTAGATAACTAAGACAGCAACTAAGTAGAAATATGAACACAGACCTGAAAGCAAAATGAAAAGTGGAAAGAGTTGTAATAATGTAGAATAATTTTTTTTGCATTTCAGAAAGTTTTATGCCATATTTTGTATTATACATTTAATTTCTTATTGTTTTTATATACTTATAATTTATACATTGTAACGCACGTGCATATATATTTATATAGGCAATCATATTGCACAGCAAAATGCCTAAGTGGCTATATCCAAACTATTAAGAATGGTTATGTCCTGGTAGTTACAGGTATTTTTCATTCAATTGTATTTTCAAAATTATAATTTCAAAAATTCCTATTTTTGAAAATATAAAAAATATGTAAAAAATTAATTGTAAAATAAACTTGTCAAAATCTATAGCTGTGTTCACAATTAGTCAGAATAAGATAAACTCTTAAGGATAATATTATTCATAAATGGGAAAAATACCCAACCATTAACCAAAGGCCCACAAAGTTTTGCTTTTCAGAATAAAGACAATTTAGGTCTTTACTCTCAGATAAGAAGAAAAGCCTTATTAATAAATAATGCAAGGTGCTTGTTGCAAAAAAATATATTAGAAAAGGCTGCTAATGATGTAAACCACCACCACCACCAATTGCCGTTGAGTCAGTTCCGACTCATGGCAACCTCATGTGTGTCAGAGCAGAACTGTGCTCCATAGGGTTTTCAATGGCTGTGACTTTTTTGGAAGTAGATTGCCAGGCTTTTCTTTGAGGTGCCTCTGGGTGGATTCAAACCACCAACCTTTTGATTAGTAGCCAAGCGCTAAATCATTTGCACTACCTAGGAACTCCTTAGTGAAATATACACCAAAAAACCAAGCCCACTGCCCTGGAGTTGATTGTGACTCATAGCGACCCCACAGGGCTTCCAAGGCTGCTGATAACTATGGAAGCAAACTACCACATCTTTCTCTTGCGGAGCCACAGGTGGTTTCGAACCACCAACATTTTGGTTAGCAGTCGATCACTTTAACCACTGTGCCACCAGGGCCCCTCTAATAAATACCCATTCATTCATTCATGTTAATAGGAGCCAAAATTCCATCTAGTGGCCCCAAATACACAAGTAAATGAGGTCAGAATATTAAATAACGAGATGCAACTGAATAATCAAAAATTGATTTATTGGGTATGATTTAGGTTATTCTGTTTATTACTTCCTCTCAAATCAGAATATCTCTAACTTCCTTAGAAAAATTTATTTAATAATGGTTAAACATTAAATTATCTGAACAAGGCCAATGTTATTGTTAATATTCTTGGAATAGTTTTCACTTGTTCCTATAGAACTTGCACTCTCCTCCATCTACAGATGGAGTGAATAAGTCAATCTCTTGAGCATCACCTAGCAATTTCTAGGTAGGGCCAATTAACAGAAAGTATATGCCTATTGATCCAGCATTTGGCTGCTAACCAAAAGGTCAGCAGCTCGAATCCACCAGCCACTCCTTGGAAATCCTATAGACTCAGTTCTACTCAGTCCTATAGGGTCACTATGAGTCGGAATCAGCTTGACAGCAATGGGTTTTATATGCCTATTGTGGTTCATGAACCCCTCAGAATTGCCCATGAAGATGCTCCTCTTTCCAGGATAAATGAAAATCTCAGAGCTTAGGTGCATATCAGATTTCAGACAGTGGTGATCTGAAAACTTTGCCCCATTTATTATTCCTTCTAAATAAAACTACTTAGCTCTCAGTAATTGGCATCTGCTGTAAATGTCTATGAAAACACATGCAAGAATTTTCTAATGTTGGATTTTACTTGAATTGATTCCCCAAGTTGCCTCTGACTAGCAAGGTAATTTCTCATTTAGTAATCCATATTTTTAGGGAAATTTGTTGTACATTATATCTAAGAAGATATCGTACAACCCTGAGAAGCCTTAGGAAGAAGATGCAATCAAGGTTCTCCAGGTCTGATGTATTAAAGTGCTTTGTGGATGCCAGAGAGCATAATGTGAGATAACAACAAGGGAGGGACCATTATATCCAAGGAGTGTTTATCCTCCTAATTTTAGTGAGAATCATGCATGCTAACTTAGGTCAACTCTAAAGGCCAAGTGTAGTTGGCCTTTGTGAATACACCTGATTCAGTACAGCTGCTTCCAAAGGAAAAAAAGAGGCATGCAATTTGTTCTCATAGGATTTAAATCCTGCCTTATTTATTTATGACAGATCTTTGGGATAGGATGTTACATAACCATATGTTTATAATACTTATTAATTGGCTACATTATTTATTACTGATGAAGCAAATAATTTTTAGGGACTATTTCAAAATAAAACTTTTAAAATGACCCCTTAAAAATATAAAATGCAAGTACTCCAAATACCTTAAATTGGATCATGCAGGAAACTACAAAAATCACATTATTTTGCATTTCTGGCTTTGGAGAAAAACCACACTTTGAAAACACTCAGGAAGAATTTGCAAACCTGACCCTGCCATGAACAACACAACCTAAAGAGCTTTTTCCTGAGACAAGGAGTAGGGGAAGATGGTGAAAAATTACTACTCAAGAGGTCAGCTTTCTGTGAAAGATGAGAAATATCATTGAAAGAAAAGAAGGTACTTTTTGCTCTTTGACCCCAGGAATAGTGTTGAGATAACACGGGCTTATGGAAGGCTGTATCTTTCAAACAAAATGTTTTGTTTCCAGGATGCTGTAAAGTTTGAATAATAACAAAATGATTCCACTATTATTAAAACTATTTTCTTTCCACATCTGTAGTTGGATTGGAGCCCAAAATTCCAGAGCAGTGAGCCCCGGGGGAACCCTATGCAGAAACTGAGCATTTGGCTACTTAAGAAATCAATAAAGAGGGAAATGAGCATTAGTTTGAATGGAATTTCACATTTCAATAAATTCTTTTTCTTCACCATCCTAGTATTCTCAGTGGAGATACGTTGCAGTCTCTTGGACGTTTGACTCAGTGCCTGTATTAAAAATAATACGATAAATTTTTAAAGCATTTCTTTCCAAGTTTTAACAAAATGAGTGCCACTTTTATAGTTGTCATCTGTGGAGGATACACATATATTCCAACAAATACAACTTAATACTGCTTAAAATATTCCTGGGACTTTTCCAGAATTTCATTCTGAATCCATTATAACCACATAGAGAAGGCTTTTCTCTTCTCTTCTTCCTTCCTTCCTTTCTTTCTTTTTTTTTTTACCATAATACCTAAATACTCCTTCTCGTCATACTTTTGTTTTAATGAATGTTAACCCCCTTCCTTCAGCACATGACTCTACCACTAACGACAATTAAAAAGAAAACAAAGAAATGTGCTTCAGATTTAAATGGAAATTACAAAACAGTAGTGCTGACATCATAGTGGTAATCACATGTCCCATTAGGCTGTGACAAAACCAGGCAGGGACAGGACTCATTCTGGATGTGTATTGATAAGTCAGTGCAGTTACATTGTTATCCAACCACATAGATCTCTATATTAGGGATCCAATTTGTTTTTCAACTGACCATCTGACCATGAAAAGTTCACCCGATATACCTGTGGGAAAGTAGGAAATCAGACCCAGGTAACCCCAATGCTTTATGTTTATGACAGTTGCCATCCACTTTTATGATAGGAAAAAAAAAAAAAAAACAGTTGTTTAGAAAGCAATCATGACAGATAAAAAATGGAATTCTGTAACAAATAAGTGGGAAGATTATTGTTAGATGTTTAGTAAAGCCAAGTGGATAAGAACAATTGGAAGAGGCATGGCACTGTGGCCACACTCTGGACAGTGGACTATAGAGGTTGTGAGGCACAGTGTTAAGAGTATACTCCTTACTGTCAGACAGGCTTGAGTTTCAGTCCTAGTCCTTTTGCTTAGGAACAAGTTCCTTACCTTCTCTCCCTCTTACTTTCCCAGTCTGTGAAATGGGTATGATAATCGGAGTACTTCAAAGAGTTGCCGTGAAGACCTCAGGAGATAATAAATGTGAAGCACTCATAATAGTGTTGCCCATTCATGTGTACTCTACACATTCTGCTACTATTTATGAATAAATGATTATACTGTTAGTTCAAAGATGGCAATATAAGAAAAATAGAAACAGAAAAAAGTAGAATTGTACGTTGGCAAAGAAAATCATTTTCTGGTTATTTTAAGTATAGTATATGTTACTTATAAAGAATTTGTCTCAGCTGAGTCTTGTTTTGTGTTCTTCTATTTCTCCATTAGCACCTTCTGGATGGGAACAGATGCTTACTGACAACAACTGAAGGAAGATGTAGGAACTGTGTATTATTACTGACTGACTAACATCCCGAGTAATGGCATTTATGTGTCTTCCATTTAATATTTTAAAGCATTTTACAATTGCTTAAGATTGCTTGAAAATTTCCTTTGGCAAATTGAAGTTATTTCTAAAGAAACAAATGTTGGTTTTTGACATTCAGGTGTTTTGGTACTTGTGGAATCCAAGTGATTTGATGAATGCCAGTATCGAATTGTAGATAAAACTTGAAATGACACCCTAAAGTAGAACAGGAATCAAGGTATACAAAAACAACTAAAAAAGATAACTATGGTTTATTGAACACCTGCAATATGCCAGACAGTGTTCTTTGCACTTCATGTGAAATATTTTATTTAGTCTTCAAAACAACCCTTGCATGTATGGAAGTTGCAGAGCTGGGATTTGATATGAGGGCCTTTGACTCCCAAAGCACACATTTTCCAATCTTCCCAAAATAGTGGTCTATGCACTATGCACACTCCTTAACTGAGTGCCCTGCCTGTTTAAGTTGACTGAGGATACTCAACTATCTGCTATATGACAACAGGTATAGCCTCTACTCTGATGAGCTCCATTTAGCTCAGCTCTGGCCCAGAAAGCTGCAAGAGAGGCATTCCTCTTTATTACTGTAAAAAGGCATTGATGCCTCAGGCAGAAGCAATTGCTTCATGAAGAAAGAATCCTTCTTGCATATTCATTACACACATTTACACACTAGTCTTAGAGTAACTGAAATAGGAACATTCCCCTATTTGGCGGCCTTTCTTGTAGCTTCCCAGGGTTCTTTCCTAAATTGAAGGAAGGCCTCCAAGCATCAGTTTTGGAATTGCCATGGATAATTGTCTAGGAGATAGTCGTATTCAAGCAAACACCAGGACTGACATCCTGAAACAGAACATCATAACCTTTGTATGCTGGTTCCGCTAGAGATGATTAATGAAGATATAACTAAATACACTAACAGACTATAAAAAGCAAATTAAGGGCAAAAAAATGGCCATTGAGTAGGGATACCAGCAAGCCCTCCAGGGCAAACTGCTTTATAACTTGCCATAAAAGGGCCTTGATGCTGTTGCTCAAACATGAAGGATTTAGAAAATCACCTCAAGGTAGTTTTATCTCTTTGTAAATGACGTTTTATATAGTATCCACAGACGGCTCTCCCTTTCAGTCTTGTCAATGTGCTTTTAGTATATGACTTGGCTCTTCCATTAACTCTCTTTGCCATGAGGATAAACAAATGACACTAATATAAAAGGGTACAAATATGAGGCTGTTATACCTATTAAGATAAATACCTGTGTATCAGGCCATGGGTGACAAGGGATAGAGGCTTTTTGAAGAATGTTGAAACTCGATTCTAAAGGACTCCCAAGTGTATACACAATAGGCTTTGCTGTTGCTACTACTGCTTTTGGAGCACAGGTGGCACAACAGTTAAGAGCTCGGCTGCTAACCCAAAGGTCGGTGATTCAAACCCAACGGTGACTCTGAGAGAGAAAAAACCTGGCTATTTGTCCCCATAAAGATTTCAACCTTAGAAACCTTATGGGGGCAGTTCTACTCTGCCCTATAGGATTGCTATAAGTTGGAATCTGCTCTATGGCACACGATAACAAAAGTTACTGCTTTCAGCTGCAATAACTTGCAAAATATAAAACAGAAACCATATGGATACATTTATACCAAACTTAGTCTTTCCAATGTAGAAGATTGGCATGTTTATTTTTAGAAACACTGAGAAATTAACAATATAAAATTATTCTTCATTTGTTTACCCACTTCTTACAGCTAAAAGAATGAAACATATTTCAGAATACATTGCTGCACATAGTTTATTTTTTATGATATTTTACAAACTGGGGTGTAGCAAAATTAATTTGGGACCTACTGGCATGTGTGATACAAGATTTAAACCGTAATTCTTTTGTCTGTAATGCAGAGATGATAATTGTGAGGACTAAATGAGAGGATATGACTAAAGTATCTAACAGGCTGAGAACAACTTACTATCCCCAATGAATGTTATCTATTATTTTTCTAGATTCTTATGACTCTTGATTAAAAAAGCTGCCATCATTAATAAATTTTGCTGAAATAATTCAACTTAAGTATGGAGAAGAGTTCATTTAGATCAATCGATCGTTTACATCATTAAGGACAAACACTTAAAACAGAAAAAAAAAGATTTTGAAAAAAGAAATCGAAAACAATTTGTACATCCCTGTTAGAAAAGGTAGATACATTGCCTAAACCCACTGTTGTCAAGTTGATTCCAACTCATAGCAACCCTATAGGACAGAGTAGAACTGCCACATAGGGTTTCCAAGGCTGTAATCTTTATGGAAGCAGAATGCCACATCTTTCTCCTGTGGAGCGGCTGGTGGGTTTGAACTACCAAACTTTCAGTTAGCAGCCAGGCTTTTAACCACTGTGCCACCAGGGCTGAAGACCATAATGGAAGATAATATAACTGAGTATCAATATACATAGCATTTATTATATCAATGTCTTGGATTTAGCTGATAAAAGGCTCATCCAATAAAGTTAACAGAATAGCATACATATTAAATGACAGAATTAGGGAAAATATTTATCTTGGTAACCACTATGATGTGCCCAATATAACAAGATATAATTTAAATCAATGGTTTGTAGACAATGAGTCTAGGCGAGCTGTTTTGAATGAACTTGCTTTAGGTGAAATACCCAGCAGGTATAAACACAACATCTTACACTTGAACTCGATACCTATTGTCATTAATAGTGAGATAGACCTATCTGTTATATCAGCTAGAATGAGTTTGGTAACAAACAACAAAGTGTCTTTAAATTTAAAAAAAAAAAAAAAGTTTCATCTATCAATAAGTCCCAGAGTAAGACGTCTTTGGATCTGATTAATTCTGTGGCTGAATACCATCAAGAAACAATGTTCTTGGTGTACATACATACAATGGAATACTACTCAGCAATAAAAAGACAAAAGCTACAGTTTCAGAAAATAACATGGAAAAAATCTCAAATTCATTATGCTAAGTGAATGAAAGCTAGAGTCAAAACACTACAAACTGGGTGATTTCATTCATATGACATTCTGGAAAAGACAAAACTATGAGGACAGAAACAAAATCAGTGATTACCAAGAACAAGGGGTGGAGGGAGTTGATTGACAATGAGGATGCATGAGGGAAGCTTTTAGGGTAATGAAAATATTCTATATCTTGATTGTAATGTTGTTACATGACTATATATTGTTGTTGGGTGCCACTGAGTCGATTTCGACTCATAGCAACCCAATGGGACAGAGTAGAACTACCCCATAGAGCTTTTTAGGCTGTAATCTTCACAGGAGGAGATCTCTAGGTCATTCTCCTGCGGAGCTGCTGGGTGAGTTTAAACCACCAACCTTTCTGTTAGCAACCAAGTGATTAAATGTTGTGCCCCCGGGCTCCTTACATGACTACATGCACCTGTCGAAATTCACAGATTTTTAACGCCTGTATTTTTACTGTATTTAAATTATACCTCAATTAGGTAACAGCAAGAACAGCAAAAAGAACTAGTTTGTCATCCTGTTTGTGTCTGCCTGTCCTCTGATTAATTAACCTCATGATTCTAAGAAGGCTGTCACATTTCCAGGAATCACAGGCAGACAAGATAATGTTCAGCAGAAGATACGCTGTTTCTGTATTTCTGTGAGAAACATTTTTTTTCACCCCCATCATGACAGACTTCCCCATACATCTCATGGACTAGAGCTGGGTCACATGGCTACTTAACTAATTCCTGGTAAGAAAAACTAATTATCACAACTGACATGAGCTATTCAGGATTGTGAGGATGGAGAAACTTCGTCCCATGTACTTTGGACATGTTATCAGGAGGGGCCAGTCCGTGCTTGGTAAAGTAAGAGGAAGACCCTCAACCAGATGGATTGACACTGGCTGCAACAATGGGCTCAAACATAGCAACAATTGTGAGGATGGTGCAGAACTGGGCAGTGTTTCCTTCTGTTGAACATAGGGTCACTATGAGTCAGAATTGACTCGAGGGCACCTAACAACAACAACAACATTCAGGATTTAAAACTTAGCTAGGAATAGGGTAACCTTCTCTAATAGTAGATACCTAAACACTTTTGGAATTCTACTGGTAAGGATACATTAGAAAGGGAGTTGGTTTGTGGTGAACTACTAGTATCTATTCCACTAGCTAGTAGCACTGTGATTGTATTTAATTATAAGCTTTGATACAGGTTATCAGGAACAAGATAAGACCAAAAACAAAAAAGTCATGCCATGCATCTACTAATACATGCATCTGTATGTAATTAGGGATATAATACTCGTCCATTTCATACTCTTGAGAAAAGCTTCTTGATGCAGGATAGATTTGGAAACTATGTCATATGAGGAATTACTGTAAGAAATAGAACTAACATGTGGGTAACATCTGCAAAATACATTAGATTTGATCTTTATGTTATAAAAGATTATAAAAAGAACAGCTTAACAATTTAAGGGAGAAATTTCAAATACGGTTAGAGTTATCCAAAGGTTTCTAATGATGGTGAGTTATTCATCACAGTAAGTATTCATCTCCATTAGCCTTACTTAGATGACACCTGAGGAGTCCTGGTGACACAGTACTTAAAGCGCTCAGATGGCGACCTAAAGACTGGCAGTTCAAACCCACCAGCCACTCCATGGGAGAAAGATGTGGCAGTCTGCTTCTGTAAAGATTTACAGCCTTGGAAACCCTATGGGACAGTTCTACTCTGTCATGGAGAGGCGCTGTGATTTGGAATCGACTCGATGGCAGTGGGGTTTTTTTTTGAGATGACACCTGTGGAGGTGTAGTAGAAAAGGATCCTAGTATCAGATAGATAGTCGAACGGGAATATTGAGATAATTTATAACAAATTCCTTAAATATAAAAATATGTATCATATATGTGTGTGCTTGTGCATATATAGCATACTTAACTACACACTCACACACACAAACACCTTGAATATGACTTTAAAAAGAACACATCAGTTAAAAAAACTAAAAGAGGATACCTAATAAAAATAAAAATATGTTAAAAAAACTAGAAGGGGAGACCAGATAAAAAACTAGGAAGAGACACCTAATAAAAATAAAACTTTGTTACATAAAGTAGTAGAATTGTGGATAAATTAAAAAAAAAAAAAACCTCCAATGGCAATTTGAGTGAGAAGTGGAAGACTTAAGCTTAGTCTAAATACTATGCTGTCCCTAATCTACGTGTGTCCTATTCACAAGGAAAGCTCCAAGCTAGACTTCATCAGAATGTGCCTCTTTCAAGAGAGACTCTAAGCTGACACCAGCTCTCTCGTCTGATTCATACCCAAAACTTTTGAATCCCTCTCTATTTATGGTTTATAAGCATGTGTTTTTAGAAAATACAAAAGATTGGAAAACATTCACCGACATTGAGGATTTTTTTTTTTTAACAAATTTTTACAGGCTGTAGAAGAGTAAATGATTGCCAGCTTATTTATAAAAGGGAGAAAAACAAATGTTTGAAAAACAGTTCCTCTATGCTTAGGCAAAACATTGATTTCTTGTTGAGTTATTATCCTTATTATTTTACTTAATCCAATCTCTAATTTGTTTACTAGCTAGTGGAAAAAGAACAGTTAAGATTAAAAATAATGACCAATCATTGACAAAGTCAAATGGAAACCTTTACATTTCATGAGTTATTATTATTTCTAATCATGGAAAAGTGGTGCTAACTTGAAATAGTTCAAATATACCACGTAAATTTAAGTAACTACCTAGCTATCAACACTTATGTGGAAACACAGTATAGTACAAACTCCATAGTATGAAATATCACTTAATAACACAGGTGTACTTGGGTTATTTTTAGCTGCCTACAAAACCTAAAGTTAAATAGCAAAGAAATTGCAAGTAAAGGTCTTTTTTTCATAGTCTAGTTACATTTATCAACTTTTACCTCATATTAAGTGAATTTTTTCTTTAAGTTATTTAAGAGCTCACAATATATTATGTATAATTTTAGAAATTCATCCTAAACTGAGAGGCTTATTGGATGGATGATTTGTGTTGTGCTGGGAAAACAGAAAGAAAAAAAAAAAGGCCTTAATTAGGGGGAAGACTCTGTTATAAAAACTCAAATACAAGAAAACAAATGTCAGTAATGGGAAAACAAAAGGGAAGAACCATAAATTGTCTATGTTTTGTTGATTTCATACAACTACTGGGCACCACACCCTACAGAGCTTCATATCAGGCACTTGATGATGACATAAGAATGTATAAAACTATTTTACTTTCTGCCCCAGTCTCTTGCTGTCTCTCTCTCTCTGCCTCTCTCTATGTATATATATACACATCGCTACGTTCTAAATTAAATTGTTTTCAACTGGTTGTCAATTCTGGCACTGGTTTATACGAAAACATTTCAGAAACAATTTACACTTCCCTCTGAAATCTGAAGCAAGAAGAACTGAGAGAGAGTTTCCAGCAGCCAGCATTTCTTGCTAGATTAAGGGCTTCTCTACTTTGTTGGTCTGATAGAAAAGTCTGAATTATTACTTTTTTAAGTAGTAAATTGGGTATTTATTAAGTCACTAAAACTTAGGTTGAATGCTTTTGTAACACTCCTACTCCAGCTGTATAGGAACAATTTATGAAACATTTAAAAGGTAAAAGCTGGACAAAGTCAATAATTCCATACACTTAGCCTATAAAATTTCTCATAGCTCCAACATGTAACAGCCCCTGTATCTTTTCTACTCCTGATAATGCTTTTCACCTCTGTGCTTTTCATCTATTCTGCTTTCTTAATCTGAAATTTTCGGTTCTCTCCTCAATATTCATTCAGATTCTGCTTAATCTTTAAAGCCCAACAAAATTCCTGCCTCTTGTATGGAGACATAATGCAGCAAACTCCACTCTCCCTCCTCTGTTGTTTGTTATGCTTATCTGGGGTTGTGGAGTTCAGTGACACTATTTTGTACCCTTGGAGTCCCTCCAGTTCAGTGGTTCTTAGCCCTGACTGAACATTTTAAAGTTTTCTTTTTTTTTTTTTTCAAAAAAAAAAAAAAAGAAAGCACTATTTGGCCTCCATCTCAGAACAATTGAAGCAGAATCTCTGAGGATGAAGCCTGGGTATTGCTACTTAAAAAAAATCTTCCTAGGTGATTTTGATGCATAATAAAATTTTAGGAACTAGTTGATGTAGGGCAGGATAAATCCAAAGCACTTTGTTACTCACGTTGTTGTTGTCTTCAACTACAGAATGGTGAACTGGTTCCACCTCCCACAGCAGTGCCAATCAGTTTTTAGTTATCTCCTGACCATTATGTTGAGAGGGATTCTGAGGACCCTCTATATTCAGCAAGAAAAGATGTAATCATCCAAGCCTGTTGGTGACATGGGTGAAGGAACAGGGAAGACTTAGCATGCATGCTAAGTATTTTTTATCTCTGATCCAGTTGAGGTCCGTGTTGATAAAATGTGTCCAGAGGAACCCAGCATGTTGGTAAGAAATTAGGTACAACATGAATCTTGTCTCTAGCCTCCCTAAAGAACTAAGATTTAGAGTTTACCTGGCTTGATTATGTACTCCCTTTTACACTACATGATTCCTAGTTGCCTATGTGCTCTGGTTTTGTTGGCATCCTAATTTTCACTTCCTTAGTGTATTAGTTTCCTAGGACTACAACAAATTGCCACACACTGAGCAGCTTAAAACAGCAGAAATTTGTTCTCTTATAGTTCAAGAGGCCAGCAGTCTGAAATCAAGGTTTCAGCAAGGTTGGTTCCTTCTGGAGGCTCTGAGGGAGAATCTGTTTCATCCCTCTCTCCTGGTTTTGGTGGTTGGTGGTAATCCTTGGCATTCCTTGGCTTGTAGATGCATTACTCCAACTCTGTCTCTGTCTTTGCATGGCCTTTTTTCTCCTCTGTGTGTCTGTGTCTCTCTAAATTTTCTTTTCCTTAAAAGAACACAAGTTACTGGACTTAGAGCCCATATTAGTCCAATTCTTGAGTTCCTGGGTGTCATGGATTGAATTGTGTCCCCCAGAAAATGTGTGTAGCAACTTGGCTAGGTCATGATTCCTAGTATTGTATGATTGTGTTACCTGATGTGATTTCCTTATGTGTTGTAAACTCTACCACTATGATGAGATTATATGTGATCTCCTCATGTGTTGTAAATTCTATCACTGTGATGAGGTTGACAAGATCAGTGTCTTAATGCAATCTCTTTTGAGATATAAAAGAGAGAAGTGAGCAGAGACACATAGGAACCTCACACCACCAAGAAAGCAGTGCTGGGAGCAGAGTATCCTTTGGACCTGAGGTTGCTGCGCTGAGATGCTCCCAGACTGAGGAAAGACTGAGGCATCATAAGGACCTTTCTCCAGAGCCAACAGAGAGAGAGAGAGCCTTTTCCTGGAGCTGATGCCCTGAATTTGGACTTGTAGCCTACTGGATTGTGAAGACAATAAATTTCTCTCTGTTAAAACTATCCACTTGTGGTATTTCTGTTGGAGCAGCACTAGATGACTAAGACACTGGGTGATGCAATCAGTTTAAGGGATCATCCACCAACTGAACGGTTTGTGGTTGAAACTCATCCAGAGGCACCCCCAAAGGAAGGCCTGTCTATCTGCTTCTGAATGGTCACAGATTTGAAAACCCTATGGAGTATAGTTCTATTCTGGAACACTTAGGGTCACCATGAGTTAGAATCGACTCGATGGCAACTGGTTTGTATTATTATTATTTTCCTAGTGCAATATGATCTCAACTTGATTTATTTGCAAAGATCCTACTTCCAAATAAGGTCACATTCACAGCTACTGGGGATTAGTACCTGAATAAATATTTTCTGAGGACACAATTCAATCCACTACTTGGTTTCTTTCTTTTTTAGTTTCTTTCATTTAAACTGTTTTTGTTGGTACTGAGTGGAAAAGTCACCAGTGGTTAAGAGTTATTATTAACAGGATTACTAAGGAAAAGCTTACATATCTCAGCTTCTGCTCCTAAGGCATGCACTTTGAGTTGCTAAGATTTTTTAACTTAGCTTTCTGTTGTCTTCACAATTTTCCCTGAAATAAATAGCCAACTGCTGTTCTTACTTTCTATGAATTATTGACAACAGAAACACCAAATCATCAAAAAGCTATTTTACAAAGACATATTTCTTTTTTAAAAAATAAAATGAAAAATTCAAAATGCAAGCAACGTTTCCTCTTGAATTTTCTGTTCCGTCAGAAACCCCGTGCTATCTTCTATAAGTCTCTGGCAGATGACAACTTCCCCTATGTGACAACAACTGCCCTGTGAATTGTAAATGATGTCTAAAGATTCTTTTAAAACAAAAGTGTCTGGACTGATACTGGCTGGAATTTCTCCAGGATGTAAATGTCTCTATCTAATGAATTTTAGTCAGTCCAATTTAATAGCAAATATCCCAAATTTAAAAAAAAAAAAGGAAAGACATTTTAAAAAAAAAAAAAAAAAAACCCACAAACCTGTAATTCTGAATATTTGAATGGTTAAAAGTAAATCACAGCATGACGATTCTGCATTTTTGTTGAGGGGGGAGTTTTCTGTAACCACAGTCTCTCTAATTCCACTAGTCAATTACAGGGGGTGAGGTAGTAATTCTGTAAAGGGAAAATGCCATTTCATTGACCTCAGACGTAGAGGGAATAGGTAATGAGTTAGATAAACAGCATAGAATATTGAACATGCAGAGCAAGGTAAGGTGAAATGGAAATAGAATTTAACCACAATTATAATACTGATGCTTTAAATTTACTTAGCTGTTTTCCTCTGTGCTTGTTTGTGTGCAAATAGTTTAAGCTTCCCACCATATATATCCACTCAAAGAAATGTTGCTTTCATCAAACAAACTGCCAAAAGTTATGACTGATAACTTTTGATTGGAATTCAAGGAAAGTTTCAATTTTGGATTTCTTTTGTATAAATCAATCAGTTTGTTATTTGAATTATATACATGTTTTTTATAACCAAAAATTCCCAAATTTTTAGTAATATCCTTTTACAAAGAATATAAGATATCTTGTATGCAGATAAAGAGAAAGACATAA
Source organism: Trichechus manatus latirostris (assembly GCF_000243295.1). Lineage (NCBI taxonomy): Eukaryota > Metazoa > Chordata > Mammalia > Sirenia > Trichechidae > Trichechus > Trichechus manatus. Next base: position 22,305,221 of record NW_004443953.1, read on the forward strand.
TACCTACCATGTACAGTGTGTACTTTTTTTCTCTGTTTGTTTTACTTGGGCTATAGTGAGCAAATCCTTTTCTAAATGCCTGTAGATTTATATCTGCCATAGAAACATACCACTTATTGCCTTAATAGTATTATATGTGTGGCTTTCCTGGGTGGTGCCACATGTTAACATGCTTGGCTGCTAACAGAAAGGTTTTACAGAGACAGGTTAAAAAGAAAAAAATTGGCGTAGGGCACTTATGAAAATACCTTATAGGTGGAGGGAACGGTTGGCAAACAAATGTAGAAGGAGCATGATATTTGTGTAAAATATGGTACTCGTGTTGGTATCCCCTTTATGGGACTCAGTATAATATAGTCTTTAAGAGTACACGTACTGGGACCAGACTGACTCTGGAACTTATTGATTATATAATTCAACATTCTGGCATCTTTTTCTCATCTATACAACCGAAATAGAACAATCTACCTGATAGGGTTTTTAAAAATAATATATATTGTGTAATATATTCATAGTGCTTGTAGATAGTATTAGTAGTAGTAATTACTCTGAATATGATGTTGTTGTGTTAGGTGTTGCTGAGTTGGTTCCAATTCTATAGTGACCCTACGCACAACAGAAGGAAACACTGCCTGGTCCTGTGCCATCCTCACAATCATTGTGCTTGAGCTCATTGTTACTGGCACTGTGTCAATCCATTTCATTGAGGGGCTTCTGCTTTTTCTCTGACCCTCTACTTTACCATACATGATGTCTTTCTCCAGGGAATGGTCTCTCCTGACAACACGTCCAAAGTACATGAGGAGAAGTCTCCCAACCTGCACTTTTAAGGAACATTCTGGCTGCACTTCTTCCAAGACAGATTTGTTTGTTCTTCTGACAGTCCATGGTAGCTTCAAAATATGATAGTTATTATTAATCTTAATATATGAAAGAGAAAAATGAGAATATCGTGTTTTAAATTAGCCGAACTGTCATTTATGGTATTAACAGGAAATCAATGGTACGCTCAAGTTACAATAATCCAAGAAGGGTTGATTGACAAAGGACTAATCACAAAAGTATGGGAAGGGTATAGGAGAACTACAAAGGGCAGTGTGGAAACCTGGAGGGACAAAAGGAGCAATAGGTGACTGCAGCCAGTTCAGGGCCAAGACCTGTATTAGGCATCCCTATTACTCCTTATTTTTCCTCCATTTCTTTGTATAATGCATTGCTCCTTATTTGGCATCTTTAACCCACCAAATTCCCTGTCTCTTCTTTCCATACACTCCAGTTGGCCCTTCTGATTGACATTTTCATTTTGGTTATTGTTGTTTTAGTTTTTCCAAATCCTAGGCCAGAAATATTGCATTCTTTGCTCAATATCTAATGAATAACCTTGACTCCTTTACCAGGAAATTTACTCTAGCACTCAGCCACCACATCCCTTATCACACCTTATTATCAACAGAAATTGCATTATTTCTGAAATCCCAGTTCAAATATGCTACTTTCTGACTACAGTCTACTCTGCTTCCAGCTGTCTGGATCAAGTTGGTATTGCTTATGTGTACACGATTACTTGTTCAGATATCATATGTGCTGTTGTCTCTGTCCCCTGAACATAAATGAATGACCAATTAGTAGAGACATATAAATACAATTTAAAATCAGCCATAAAGACTCTTTCTCTTGGAACTTTAAGGAAAAAAAATGAACAAAGATACACAGAGATAAATGGCAGTTTCATTGAGTCATCTCATGTGTCTCTCCTAGAATTTTCATGAGTTTTTGCTATGTATTTTCTAGGGTTTGGTTATACAATATTTTTCTTTAATGCTTAAAGAAGTCAGGTTGGTTTCTTGGCTTGCAATCAAAAAACCTAATAAATTCATACCAAAACTAACTCTTATTTCACATATTTAAAATTTCATATTTGTTAACCGCATCATTTTCCTTTCATTCATAATCCCCTCCTCTCTTATCATCCCTTCTTTTCCAACATGAATTCCATAGTCTATGTCTATTTATAATCATTGCTTATGTAAATATTCTCATTACCTTTGCCATCTCTCCAGCAAAATTCCAACCATTTACTTTTTTCCAGATTTGCATCCATGAAACTGTGGCTTGCTGGAGAAAGTTTAAAACTGCTCAAATTCTACCACAAGAATATGCCTCAAATTGGCCCAATACTCTTCATTTCCACTGTGAACTAAAACCAAACCCTAAGGTTTCTCACTGGGCTACTATAGCTTCTCATAATAATCAACTCTTGTTCCATTCAATTTAATCTTCACAAAAAAGCCAAAGTGAGCTTTGTAAAATATGCAATCAATTATTTCAGTGCCTTGTGTTAATTCTTCTCGGCAATTCTTGGTTGTAAGAATACTGTTCAACTCTTTAATGTTGCCGAAAGGCCTGTATGATATGGATCCTGTCCAGTGTTCCAACATCGCTCAATCTTTTCTTAGCTACATTCTAGGTATATCACCCTACTTTCAATTCTACAACAGGCAAAATTCTCCACCTAAGGTCCTTTGCACATGCTGTCCTCGTTGTTGGAACCTTCTTCTTTCTCCTTTATAAATGGCCAGATCCTTCTGTTTCTTAGGTCACTACTTAAGTGTAATCTCCTCTGATCTCTTAACATGAAGTAGCATGCCTCCCTTCAGTACTTTCTCTCTAACTCCTTGTTCTTTTCATTGATGTCTTGATTGCTTATTATTATCTATTTCCCCCTGGTAGACTGCATTCTGTGTGAGGTCAGAATTAAATTTGTTTTATTTTTCTTTATATACCTAGTTCCTAGCACGGTGCTTAATACATAGTAGATAACCAATACATATTTATTAAATAACTGAATGAATCTTTAGACATGATGTAGTGGGCAATAGGAAGTCATATAAGGCTTTTGAATTGGCAAATTATATGCTGCATCACTAATTTAGGCAGATTAATTTAGTGATATGAAAAACAGATTAAAGATTAACCGAGAGATATGAAGGTATCTTTTTTTTAATTAAATAAAATCAGGGCCTCCAAATTTACCTTTGTACAGAGCCCAATTTTGAGTCGTGCCACATCAGCAAATGAAGGTCCCCAAAATTTTACTCCATCCACATCCTTATGGTCAACTCTACTTTGAAGAGGCAGCTCTTCCCCAGTCATATTTTGAGTGCCTTCCAACCTGAGGTTCTCATCTACTGGCACTATGTCACACAATGTTTTGCTGCTATTCATAATGTTTTCACTGGCCTTTTTATTTATTTTTTTAGAGGTAGATCACCAGGTCCTTCTTCCTAGTCTATCATAGTCTGGAAGCTCTGCTGAAACCCGTCTACCATGAGTGAACCTGATGGTAATTTGAAATATTAAAGGCACAGCTTTGAGTATCACAGCAACACACAATCCACCACAGTACAATAAACTGACAGATGAGTGGTAGCATGACTCAGAATAAGAAGAAACACTTATAAACATCTTATTAACAATTGGAACAAGGAATGTGGGAAGTGTGACTCTAGGAAAATTGGAAGTTGTCAAAAATGAAATGGAAAACTTGAAGATAGATATTCTAGGTATCAGTGAGCTGAAATAGATTGGTATTGGCCATTTTGAATTGGAAAATCATATAGTTTACTACGCTGGGCATGACAAATTGAAGAGGGACTGCATCACATTCATTGTGAAAAAAACATTTCAAGATCTATCCTGAAGTACAACACAGGCAGTGATAGGATAATATCCATATGTCTGCAAAAAAGACCAGTTAGTATAACTATTATTGGAATTTACACACCAACTATTAATATCACAGATGAAGAAATTGAATATTTTTACCAACTTCTACATTCTCAAATTAATCAAACATGCAATCAAGATGCATTGATAATTACTGGTGATTGGAATTTGAAAGTTGTAAACAAAGAAGAAGGATCAGTAATTGCAAAATATGACCTTGGTGATAGAAATGATGCTGGAGATTGCATGATAGAATTTTGCAAGACCAATGACATGTTCATAGGAAATTTTTTTTCAAAAACATAAATGACAATGATACAGGTAGACCTTGCCAGAAGGAACACAGGATTCAAATCAACTACATCTGTGGAAAGAGACAATGGAGAGGCACAACATTATCAGTCAAAACAAGGACAGGGTCCCACTGTAGATCAGACAATCAATTGCACATATGCAAGTTCAAATTGAAGCTGAAGAAAATTAAAACAAGTCTGTAAGAGTGCTTGAGTTTTTCCCACCTGAATCTAAAGACTATCTCAAGAATAAATTTGATGCATTGAAAGCTAATGACCGAAGACCAGACGAGTTGTAGAATGACATCAGGGACATCACACATGAAGAAAATAAAAGGTCATTAAAAAGACAGAAGAGAAAGAATAGACTAAAATGGATGTCAGAAGAGACTCTGAAACATATTCTTGAACACAGAGTAGCTAAAGCAAATGGAAGAAGTTATGAAGTAAAAGAACTGAACAAAAGATTTCAAAGGGCGGCTCAAGAAGACAAAGTAAAGTATTATAATGAAATGTACAAAGACTTGTAGTTAGAAAACCAAAAAGGAAGCACATGCTCAGCATTTCACAAGCTGAAAGACTAAGAAAAAATTCAAGCCTTGAGTTGTAACTTTGAAGGATTCTACAGGAAAAATACTGAACGATGCCGGAAGCATCAGAAGAAGATGGACGGAATACACAGAATCACTGTACTAAACACAATCGGTGGACATTCAACCATTTCAGGAGGTAGCTCATGATCAAAAACCAACAGTTACTAAAGGAAGTGGTCCAAGCTACACTGAAGGCACTGGCAAAAAACAAAGCTCCAGGAACTGATGGAATACCAAGTGAGATGTTTCAACAAATGGATGCAAAGCTGGAGGTGCTCGCTCATCTATGCCAAGAAATTTAGAGGACAGCTACCTGCCAAACTGACTGGAATAAATCCATATTTGTACTCAGTCCAAAGAAAGGTGATCCAACAGAATGCAGAAATTATTGAACAATGCCATTAATATTACATGCAAATAAAATTTTGCTGAATAGCGTTCAAAAGCAATTGAAGCAGTACATCGACAGTGAACTGCTAGAAATTCAAGCCAGATTCAGAAGAGGACTTGTAATAAGGGATGTCATTGCTGATGTCAGATGGATCCTGGCTGAAAGCAGAGAATACCAGAAAGATGTTTACCTGTGTTATATTGACTGGGCAAAGATATTTAACTGTGTGGATCATAACAAATTATGGATAACATTTCGAAGAATGGGAATTCCAGAACACCTAATTGTGCTCCTAAGGAAGCTATCCATAGATCAAGAGGCAGTTGTTGAAACAGAACAAGAGGATATTGCATGGTTTAAAGTCAAGAAGGTTGTGTGTTTCAGGGTTGTATCCTTTCACTATACTTAATCAATGTGTATGCTGAGCAAATAATCTGAGAAACTGGACTATATGAAGAAGAACAGGACTTTGGGATTGGAGGAAGACTCATTAGCAACCTGAGATATGCAGATGACACAATCTTGCTTGCTGAAAGTGAAGAGGACTTGAAGCACTTACTGATGAAGATCAAAGACCACAGCCTTCAGTATGGATTACACCTCAA
>NW_004443953.1:22310928-22334262 GCF_000243295.1 Trichechus manatus latirostris
GAAAGTGAAGAGGACTTGAAGCACTTACTGATGAAGATCAAAGACCACAGCCTTCAGTATGGATTACACCTCAATGTAAAGAAAACAAAAATCCTCACAACTGGACCAATAAGCAGCATCATGATAAACAGAGAAAAGATTGAAGTAGTCAAGGATTTCATTTTACTTGAATCCACAATCAATGCACATGGAAGCAGCACTCAAGAATTCTAGCGATGTATTGCATTTGGCAAATCCGCTGCAAAAAACTTTTGTAAAATGTTAAAAAGCAAAGATGTCACTTTGAGGACTAAATTGTGCCTGACCCAAGCCATGGTGTTTTCAGTCGCCTCATATGCATGTGAAAGCTGGGTGTCTTGGTCATCTAGTGCTGCAGTAACAGAAATACCACAAGTGGATGGCTTTAACAAAGAGAAATTTATTTTCTCACAGTCTAGTAGGCTAGAAGTCCAAAGTCAGGGCATAAGCTCCAGGGAAAGGCTTTCTGTCTCTGTTGGCTCTGGAGGAAGGTCCTCGTCATCATCAATCTTCCCCCAGACTAGGAGCTTCTCTGCACAGGAACCTTGAGTCCAAAGGATGCGCTCTCCTCCCGGCACTGCTTCTTGGTGGCATGAAGTCTCCAATTCTCTGATTGCTTCCCTTTCCTTTTACTTCTTGTAAAATAAAAGGTGGTGCAGGCAACACCCTAGGGAAACTCCCTTTACATTGGATCAGGGATGTGACCTTAGTAAGGGTGTTACAATCCCACCCTAATCCTCTTTAACATAAAATTACAATCACAAAATGGGAGACAACCACACAATACGGGAATCATGGCCTAGCCAAATTGATACATTTTTGGGGGGACATGACACTGGGCAATGAATAAGTAAGATTGAGGAAGAATTGATGCCTTTGAATCGTGGTGTTGGAGAACAATATTGAATAAATAATGGACTGCCAGAAGAGTGAACAAATCTTCTTGGAAGGAGTACAATCAGAATGCTCATTAGAAGCAAGGATGGTGAGACTTGGTCTCACATACCTTGGACATGTTATCAGGAGAGACCGGTTCCTGGAGAAGGACATCATGCTTGGTAAAGGAGAGCATGAGGAAGGCCCTCAACAAGACGGATTGTTACAGTGGCTGCACTCTTGGGCTCAAGTATCACAAGGATTGTGAGGGTGGTGCAGGATCAGGCAGTTTTTGTTCTGCTGTACATAGCACACTATGAGTTGGAAGTGACTGAGTGGCACCTAACAACAACTAACAACAACCTTTATAAAAGCAGATCACCAGACCCTTCTTCTGTAGCACCACTGGGTGTGTTTGAACCGCCAACTTTTAGGTTAGTAGCCATGCACAAATTGTTTGCACCACCCAGGGACCTTAGAATGAAATCTACTTGAGCTCTAAAGGATTGCCACAGCTCACCATCCCTTTGTCTGAACTCTCATTTTATAGATTTCTATATCTCCAAATGATAGTGTCCCTGCCCTGGGCCTCCATGCTTTAGTGGACCTGCTGTGAAGCTCCTCCTACCTGCCCCTTCCTACAGGGTGAGGAGTCTGATGGTCAAGGGAATCTGTTCATACCAGAGGCTGTAACACCTCCCCATCCCACCATTTGTAAGTTACAGTCAGGAACCCTGGCATAAATATCCCAAATTCATTCCAGAGCCTGTGCAGGCCTATATTCCAAGTCCACACCCAAGGGTGGATCTTGACACCATTGAATGCACCTCTAGGCCTGAGGGGTGGCTGCAGGGCAGCTATTTACAGGGATGTGGATAGAACTTTGACATATATGCTGGGGTGTCCACACGCTTGTACATGTCTTTGTGTGATATAGGATAGAGTTGAGGTGGAAAGAGAAGGTAGAAAAATATTAAATAGGAACAGTTGAATTATCTATACTGTTATCATGAATGAAACGAACATTTTAGTTTAAAAATAAACAATCATTACATGTTAGAAATTATGGGGTAATAGAAAAGTTTAAACTCAAATATACAAAATTTGGAATGGACCTTTTTTTTTAATTAAGTCATACCAACAGTGTCTAAATTAAATGAGGTTGTGTCCCACCTTGCAGAGTCTGTATACAGAGTTCCACATATGTAAGTAAATGAATTACGTACTTGTTGGATGGTGAGGAGAGTGGAAACCCATACACAGATGTCTGGATATTTTCCAACAAAAATAAGCCATTTGCTTTTCTTCTCACTATTAAAGAAGGATGATCAAAAAAATAAATAAAAGGCAAAGATAAACAGACCTTGCTGAATTGTCCAAGACTGACTCCATTTAGGTCAAGGTCATATGATATGTTGGTGTGGTTTTATTGTTTTCTAGTAAGCTTTATGGGTGTGTCTAATTCCAATTTCAATTATTTCATATAATTTTTCAACTGAATGCACTATACAGTAAGCCACACTCCTCAGCAATAAATTAATCATTACTTCACCAGTTTCATTGGGAATATTTTGAGGATAAACTGAATATTTCTACTTAATATTTAAGAAGGCAACTAAAATCTGTGGATTAAACATAACTTTTGTACATAGAATAAATCCCTTTGTTTTGTCACACAATTGCTAAAATAACCACTACTAGTTAACCAGTATATAGGAATTTACCTATTGTAATTATTAAAAAGCTATTTTTTATCAAACAACTACAGCAATTAAAAACCTCTGGTTAAACACTGCATGAGATTATCGTGCAAAATAATGTAGTTGAGACTGGGGGGAAATAAAGTTATTCTGAAGACTCAATATCATTGTATATTTTCAAGGGCATTACTTTTATGATAGGTCTCGTTAGTTCTTTTCATGAAAGTGAACATACAATGTCTGTTATAAGGTACGGAGACAACTCGACGGCAATGGTTTTTGTTTTGGTACTGTAAGGTAGAGGAGCTCTGGTGGTGCAGTGGTTAAGTGCTTGACTGCTAAACGAAAGGTGGGTGTTTGGAACCCACCAGCAGCTCCACAGGCGAAAGATGTGGCAGTCTGGTTCCATAAAAGATTTCCAGCCTTGGAAAGTACGGGGCAATTCTACTCTGTCCTATAAGGTCACCGTGCGTAGGAACAGACGGGAGCGCAACGAATTTTTTTGGGTTTGGTATTGTAAGATAAGGAGCCCTGGTGGGGCAGTGGTTAAGAGCTGAGCTGATAACCATAAATTCGGCAGTTCGAATCCACCAGCTGCTCCTTGGAAACCCTATGGGAAAGTTCTACCCTGTCGTATAGGGCTGCCATGAGTCAGAATCGACTCGATGGCAACAGGTTTAGTTTTGGGATTGTAAGGTAAGGAACCTTGGTGGCGCAGTGGTTAAATCTCTTGGCTGATAACCGAAAGGTCAGTGATTCGAACCCACCAGATCCTCCACGGGAGGAAGATGTGGCAGTCTGCTTCACTAAAGATTTACAGCCTTGGAAATCCTTTGGGGCAGTTCTACTGTGTCCTATAAGGTTGTTAGGAGTCAACTTGACGGCAGTGAGTTTGGGTTTTGGTATTGTAAGGTAAGGTCTCTGGATGGCCCAAATGGTTTGCAATCAACCACCATTTAGGTTGGCAGTTTGAACCCACCAAGCATAACCTCAGAGGGAAGGCCTGGCAATCTGCTCCCAAAAGGGCACAGCCCTGAAAACCCCATGGAGCAGTTTTACTCTGGGGTAGGCATGAGTTGGAATCAACTGGATGGCATCAGGTTTTTGTTGTTTTTATAAGGTAAGGAAAGAAAATTTGAATATTATCTTCAAGCCCTTGATACGAACTCTGGATTTTAAAATAATTTTTAATTTTGAATTTATTTACTCATTGCTTGGGAGGACTCCTACCTAAGCTATCTGAACTAAAGTTCATCAAAGCATTAAATAATGGGGCCACACTTCAGGGATTAATTATTGCCTTTCTGCTGTTTTTTGTACACGGAGCTGTGTGTTTCCTGTCCTCTTAACCTAATCAAAGCTGAAGAAGAATAGTTCAATCAGTTATGGTAACTTAACTAAATTCTTCAGAGTTTTGTATTCTCATTTTCGTGGTAGGTTTGGGTATTCATATAAATGATGTTTGATAATCAAACTGAACATCTTTTCCACTATTATAAAAAATTACATAGACTACAGAGGTGTGTATTTCAATTTTGCAATAGAAGAAAAAGCAGCAAAGCATATTATTTGCCAAGTTAACATTTTTAAGCCTTCATTCTCTAATACAAAACAATATGGGGAAGAAATTATATATTCACTGAAATTGAACACACTCGCCAAACCTTTAGTTTCAGTGAACTATCAGCCTACGTGAAAACTGTAAGAGTTAGGATGATAGGAAGAAAATGGACCCCTACAAAAGTTTACAATCATATTGTTTAGACTCCATTCAGTGTATTTATGTACCTTTAGTGACTAAAAGAGCTCTGAAAGATAGCCATTGAATTGTCAACATGTCTATTTTGTTTATAAAATGATTCTAAAATAATTAGTTATTTTTTTGGTCATTGGATAGAATCTTGATTTTCAAAAGATTAAGTTGACCCAGCCGTGGCTAACACTGTAGAGTATAAGAATTTTCATAAATAAGCAACTATAAACCAAAATCCAAACCCACTGCTGTTGAGTTGATTCCGACTCAAGGACAGAGTACAACTGCCCCATAGGGTTTCCAAGAAGCAGCTGGTGGATTAGAACTGCTGACCTTTTGGTTAGCAGTCAAACTCTTAACCACTTTTTGTATGTTACTGAAATAAAGTTGGTACCAACTTACCCTAGAATATTATAAATACAAGCTGTTAAATGTAGTATTCATGGTTATCACAAAGAAAATATCTAAAAAAAATTCACTAAAGAAGGGAACCAAAGGGGTTCACTACAATAAACCAACAAAACAAAAGCAAGCAGAAGTAAAGGACAAAGACAAAGAAGACTTAAAAAAAAAACCAAAAAAAAAAAACCTGTTGCAGTTGATTCTGACTCATAGCGACCCTATAGGACAGAGTAGAACTGCCCCATAGAGTTTCCAAGGAGCGTCTGATGGATTCAGACTCCCGACCTTTTGTTTAGCAGCCATAGCTCTTAACCACTGTGCCACCAGGATTTCCAAAGAAGGCTTAAGACACACAAAAGACAACAAAATGGCAGAAGTAAGTCACTTCTTACAGGTACACGTAGAAACTGGTGAACTGGTGTATGTTCTGCTGTGTATATTGTCAACAACACAAACAACATCATAAAAAACAAACAAAAAAGAAAAGAAAAAGATTTTATTGAATCAAGTAATATATTGAATCATTTAATTCTCTGAATTTTATTATAGAACACATTGTTAGAACAAGAATCTTAATGTTAGAAAAAAAATCATTGGGAGTGAAAATAAATTGGAATAAAACAATGGAGAAGCTGTAGTTGGTGTTTTAGAAAAGGCTTTTGTAATTTAAAATATTTAATGTATGTGTGGTCATTTGCTGTTCAAAATACTTTAAAAAGTTGAGAGAACATCAAATACTGGTTCTATATTGAGGAGTAACTTATTGGGATAGGAGAGAATGTGCCATATATTTTGCTTGTACCTGAAAAACAAACACACTTACCTAGGTTATTTCGGCTGGGTATTTGTGGTGCCGATATATATGGACCTCCAAACATCCAGTTGTTTGAAGTCCTATAAATAATCTATTTTGCTGATCGATTCATATACCCAGATATAATCCAGATGTTTCATTATAAACATGATTTTTGTCATGAAAATATCCACATTTATTTGTGCTTTCCCTCAACATGTACATCCCGAAATAGAGCAGAGATTGGTCTCCATTCTCTGCTGATTTGTTTCTTCACAAATGCATTGCTCCATTGTTTTTTCACTTCATTTAAACTTAGAATATGGATCGGATCTGGACACACAGTTGTTAATGACAGTTTGTTAACAGCAGCAAGATAAAGTTGCCAGTAGTATGACAAGAAAATCTTATTAATTGTCCAGTCTGGGCACCGGCCCAAGGTAAAACCAACAGGATAAATGGCCCGTTGCCATTTCTTTCAAAAGAAGATTATAGTACTATTCTTCCCCTTCTAACATTGGCTCAGTTCCCATTCCTTAATTGATCTGCAAGAGGCTGACACAATTATTTTTCTTAATTTTCTTGTTTTGGGGTTGCCTAATGGATTTCCTCTCTTATTGCTCCACTCACATGCCTTATTCCTACTACATTATTGCATTTCATTTATATAAATGCTTAGTTTCTCTGCCTTGTTTTTACCTCCTTAATACCAAATTTTATACTGAATTTATCCATAGCTTGTATTCTATTATCCTATTTTATAGATGTCAAGAGTTCCACACTGACACACACAGGAATAGAGTCAGAGAGAGAATGAGATAGCTCTCAGAGATTTCTGTTTTAGGAAATTTTTGTGTCAGACAGAGTTCAAAAATCACAAAGTAAAAATATTTTATTGAGAAAATAGCGAGCTGTAAAGTTATCCGTTGTCATTAGGTGCTGTCCAGTCAGTTCTGACTCATAGCAAATCTGTGTACAACAGAATGAAACACTGCCTGTCCCTGTGCCAACCTCACAATCATTGCTATGTTTGAGCCCATTGTTGCAGGCACTGTGTAAATCCATCTTATTGAAGGTCTTCCTCTTTTTCATTGATCCTCTACTTTACCAAGCATGTCCTTCTCCAGGGACTGGTCCCTCCTGATAACATGTCTAAAGTACATGAGACCAAGTCTCACCATCCTTGCTTTTAAGGATCATTCTGGCTGTACTTCTTCCAAGACAGATTTGTTTGTTCTTCTGGCAGATCGTTGTATATTTGATATTCTTCGCCAACACCGTAATTCGAATCCATCAATTCTTCTTTGGTCTTCCTGATTCATAATCTAGCTTTCTCATGTATATGAGGCAACTGAAAATACACAGATTGGGTTAGGTGCACATTAGTCCTCAAGGTGATAGCCTTGTTTTTTAACACTTCAAAGGGGTTTTTGCAGCAGATTTGCTCAATGCAATACGTCATTTGATTTCTTGACTGCTGCTTCCGTGGGCCCTAACTGTGGATCCAAGTAAAATGAAATCCTTGATGTCATGGATTGAATTGTGTCCCCCCAAAATATGTGTCAACTTGGCTAGGCCATGATTCTCAGTATTGTGTGATTTCCACCATTTTGTCATCTGATGTGATTTTCCTATGTGTTGTAAATCCTACCTCTGTGATGTTAATGATCCTGGATTAGAAGCAGTTATGTTAATGAGGCAGGACTCAATCTATAAGATTAGGTTGTGTCTTAAATCAATCTCTTTTGAGACATAAAGGAAAGAAATGAGCAGAGAGACAGGGGGATCTCATTACCACCAAGCAACAAGAGCCAGGAGTACAAGTCCTTTGGACCCAGGGTCCCTGCACCTAGAAGCTTCTCAACCATGGGAAGATTGAAGACAAGAACCTTCCCCCAGAACTGACAGAGACAGAAAGTTTTCCCCTGGAGCTGGCACCCTGAATTTGGACTTCTAGCCTACTAAACTGTGAGAGAATAAACTTGTGTTTGTAGAATTTATCTGCTTGTGGCATTTGTTTTAGCAGCACTAGATTACTAGGACACTATGTCAATCTTTTCTCCATTTATCTTGATGTTGCTTATTGGTCCAGTTGTGAGAGTTTTGTTTTCATTATGTTGAGATGCAATCCATACTGAAGTCATTGATCTTCATCAGTAAGTGCTTCAAGTCCTCTTCTCTTTCAGCAAGTAAGGTTGTGTCATCTGCATATTGCAAGTTGTTAATGAGTCTTCCTCTAATCCTTAAACTGAGGTTTTCTTCATATAGTCCAGATTCTCTGATTATTAGCTCAGCATACAGATTGAATAAGTATGGTGAAAGGATACAAACCTGATACATGTCTTTCCGAATTTTAAACCATGAAAGTATGTACAGATCTATGTATAGGTTTCCCATAAGCACAATTAAGTGTTCTGGAATTCCCATTCTTTGCAATGTTATCTGTAACTTGTTATGATCCACACAGTCAAATGCCTTTGCATAGACAATAAAACACAGGTAAACATCTTTCTCATATTCTGTGCTTTCAGCCAAGATCTGTTCAACATCAGCAATGATATCCCTCATTCCACGTCCTCTTCTGAATCTAACTCGAATTTCTGGCAGTTCTTAGTTGATGTACTGCTGCAACTGTTTTTAAATCATCTTCAGCAAAACTTCACTTGCATGTAATATTAATGATATTTTTCGATAATTTCATTCCACTGGATCACCATTCTTTGGAATAGACATGTCTATGGATCTCTTCCTGTCAGTTGGCCATGTAGCTGTCTTGCAAATTTCTTGGCATAGGTGGGTGAGCACTTCCAGGGTTTTGAAACATCTCAATAGGTATTGCGTCCATTCCTAGAGCCTTGTGTTTCACCAATGTCTTCAGTGCCGCTTGGACTTCTCCATTTAGTATCATTGACTTTTTTATCATATGCAAACCTGAAATGTTTGCATGTCAACTAATTCTTTTTGGTACAATGACTCTGTGTATTCCTTCCATCTTCTTTTGATGCTTCTTGCAACATTCAATTTGTTGTCCTTAGGATCCTTCAATTTTGCAACTCCAGGCTTGAATTTTTTCTTCAGTTCTTTCAGCTTCAGAAATGCTGAGCATGTTCTTCCCATTTGGTTTACTAAGCCCAGGTCTTTGCACATGTCATTATAATACTTTGTCTTTTCCAGCTGCCCTTTGAAATCTTCTGTTCAGCTCTATTACTTTATAATTTCTTCCTTTTGCTTTAGCTACTTGACATTCAGAAGAACTTTCAGAGTCTCTTCTGACATCCTATTTGGTCTTTTCTTTCTTTCCTGTCTTTTTAATGACCTCTTGCTTTCTTCATATATAATGTCCTTGATGTCATCCCACCACTCATCTGGTCTTCAGTCATTAGTGTTCAATGTGGTAAATCTATTCTTGAGATGGTCTCTAAATTCAGGTGGGATAAATTCAAGGTCATATTTTGGCTCTCATGGACTTGTTTTAATTTTTTTCAGCTTCAACTTGGATATGAGAAATTGATGGTCTGTTCTGCAGTCAGTCCCTGGCCTTGTTCTAACTGATGATATTGACCTCCAGCATCTCTTTCCACAGATGCAGTTGATTTGATTCCTTTTTATTCTATCTGGCAAGGTCCACATGTATAGTCACCATTTATGTTGCTGAAACAAAGTATTTCCAATGAATAAGTCATTGCTCTTGCAAAATTCTATCATGTGACCTCTGGCATCGTTTCTATCACCAAGGCCATTATTTTCCAACTACTGATCCTTCTTCTTAATTTTCAGCTTTCACATTCCAATCACCAGTAATTATGAATGCATCTTGATTGCAAGTTTGATCAATTTCAGACTGCAGAAGTTGGTAAAAATCTTCAATTTCTTCATCTTTGGCATTAGTGGTAGCATTAGTGGTCGGTGTGTAAATAATGAGGAGAAATAGTTGCAAATGTTCATTAATAATCAGAGAGTGGAATGTACAAAGTATGAATCTAGAAAAATTGGAAGTTGTCAAAAATGAAATGTAACACTCAAAGATAGATATCCTAGGCCCTAGTGAGCTGAAATGGACTGGAAGTGGACAACTTGAATGGGAAACTCATATGGTCTACTATGCCAGGAATGACAAATTGAAGAGAAATGGCACCACATACATCATCAAAAAGAACATTTCAATATCCATCCTGAAGTACAGTGTTGTCAGTGATAGAATAATATCCATATACCTACAAGGAAGACCAGTTAATACTACTATTATTCAAACTTACAAACCAACCACTAATGCCAAAGATGAAGAAAATGAAGATTTTTACTAACTTCTGCAGTCTGAAATTTATGCACCCTCTGCCTTAGATGCCAGGAAACTCAAAACTGAAAGGATCCCTCCTCTGCTTTAATAGTCTTATTCCAGGTCTCCATTATATCTATGTTCCTTTTTGGTTTTACTTTTGTTGTTGTTGTTAAAATAAATAATAACTTCCTTAAACATGTTTTAATAGCATAAATCATTTCAAAACATCTTTGGAGGTAGGTAGTTTATAAATCACAGAAAATGTAATAATTTAAATACAACTGGGCTTCCAGTAAGGTTGATGCATTATTCCATAGGGTTTCCAAGGAGTGGCTGGTGGATTCAAACTTCTGACCTTTTGTTTAGCAGCAGAAGGCTTAACCACTGTGCCACCAGGGCTCCATTAGCTGTTTTAGAAAAGTTACATGAAGCACAGCAGTTTTGCCTTAGCAAATGTGGATGGCTTTTCAAGCAAACAATGTGGGCTAAAAATATTAGGGACTTTCTACAGTCTATTGCCACTACCCACTGGGTGACTTTAACCATAGTCAAATTCGATTCAGCTGTGACTTTGTTAATGCCATATTAAAATAACTCCTTGATGTTATTTAATCTATTGCTTATGGAAATGTCTGAGCTAATTTAAACTCTATGTGTGACTAGGCATAGCCATTGACCTAATATGAGATGCTGCTAAATCATAGTTAGTTTTCAGGTAATGAAATGAGCAGCAGTGTATAACATTTCTCAGCCACTATATTTTAAAAATTATAATTATCATTCAGTTTAGAGTGTCATAAACTTGATGGATTTTGTCAGTGGATAACAAAGATGTCAAATTAAATAGTGAATAATGTTTACATGTAAGGTCATTTTAGAGCACTATAAGACGCATTTGCATTGGGCAAATTGGCTGCAAAAGAACTCTTTAAAGTGTTGAAAAGCAAAGATGTCATCTTGAAGACTAAGGTGTGCCTGACCCAAGCCATGGTATATCTAGTTGCATCATATGCATGTGAAAGCTGGACCATGAATAAGGAAGACCAAAGAAGAATTGATGCCTTTGAATTATGGTGTTGGCAAAGAATATTGAATATACTGTGGACTGCCAGAAGAACAAACAAATCTGTCTTGGAAGAAGTACAGCAAGAAAGCTCCTTAGAAGCAAGGATGGTGAGACTACATCTTACATACTTTGGACATGTTGTCAGGAGGGATCAGTTCCTGGAGAAGGACCTCATGCTTGGTAAAGTAGAGGGTCAGCAAAAAAAGACGAAGACCCTCAATGAGTTGGATTGACACAGTGGCTGCCACAATGGACTCAAGCATAACAAGGATTGTGAGGATGGTGCAGGACCAGGTAGTGTTTCGTTCTATAGTGCAAAGGGTCACTATGAGTCAGAACCAACTCTACGGCACCTAACAACAACAACAACCACATAGCCTGTGCTCACAAGTATCAACTGAACTCTAATTTCTACAAAAATATTTCTCAACATAGCTCACTACTGTTACAAAACCTGATATACGTAAAGGTATAACCTGAGACATAAGGTGTTTATCCAGCCACTCAGGATTTATAAAGGGGAGCTAATAAATATATAATTTTCTGCCTATAGTGAAAAATAAAGTTACTTGATATCTCAAGTGTACCAGAAACAAGTTGTCTTCTACTTTTCCGACCCACCCATGACATCCCAGCAGGAGTGTTTTCAGGAATGTCTCTGTCTTTTAAAATTGTTGCTGGGCTTCTCAAGGTTCCATTCCTGTAAAATTTCTCTTCTTCCCAAATTTTGGAATTTCTATCAGATGGTAACTACAAAAGAGGAAAGGTCTCTCCTGATCTATATTCTTCACTGGGACAACCTAAAATTCTGCCCAATATCAGAACTGACAGAATAGCAATTGAGATGTTTCCACAAATGGATGTAGCACTGGAAGTGCTCACTAATCTATGCCAAGAAATTTTAACACAGCCACCTGGCCAATCAACTAGAAGAGATTCCATATTTATGCCTCTTCCCAAGAAAGGTGATCCAACCAAATGCAAACATGAACGAACAATATCATTTATATCACACACAAAAAATTTTGTCGAAGATCATTCAAAAGTGGCTGCAGCAGTACATAGACAGGGAACTGCCAGAAATTCAAGCTGGATTCAGAAGAGGACATGGAACTAGGGATATCATTGCTGATGTCAGATGGATCCTGGCTAAAATCAGGGAATACCAGAAAGATGTTTACCTGTGTTTTAATGACTATGCAAAAGCATTCCACTGTGTGAATCACAACAAATTATGGATAACACTGCAAAGAATAGGAATTCCAGAACACTTAATCGCACTCATGAGGAACCTGTACTTATACAAAGAGGCAGTCATTCAAACAGAACAAGGGGATACTGCGTGGTTTAAAGTCAGGAAAGGTGTGTGTCAGGGTTGTATCCTGTCACCATACCTATTCAATCTGTATGCTGAGAAAATAATCCAAGAAGCTGGACTACATGAAGAAGAACAGGGCATCAGGACTGGAAGAAGACTTATTAACAACCTGTGTTATGCCAGATGACACAATCTTGCTTGCTGAAAGCGAAGAGGACTTGAAGCACTTACTGATGAAGATCAAATTCCACAGCCTTCAGGGTGGATTACACTTCAATATAAATGAAAGTCCTCACAACTGGACCAATAAGCAAAATCATAATAAACAGAGAAACGATTGAAATTGTCAAGGGTTTCATTTTACTTGGATCCATAATCAACACTCATGGAAGCAGTAGTCAAGAAATCAAAAGACGCATTGCATTGGGCAAATCTGCTGCAAAAGACCTCTTCAAAGTGTTGAAAAGCAAAGATGTCACCTTGAAGACTAAGGTGTGCCTGACCCAAGCCATGGTGTTTTCAATCACCTCATATGCATGTGAAAGCTGGACAATGAATAAGGAAGACTGAAAAAGAATTGACGCCTTAGAATTGTGGTGTTGGCGAAGAATATTGAATAGACCATGGACTGCCAGAAGAAAGAACAAATCTGTCTTCGAAAAAGTACAGCCAGAATGCTCCTTAGAAGCAAGGATGGCAAGACTACGTCTCACATATTTGGACATGTTGTCAGGAGGGATCAGACCCTGCAGAAGGACATCATGCTGGGTAAAGTAGAGGGCCAGTGAAAAAGAGGAAGACCCTCAAAGAGATGAATTGACACAGTGGCTGCAACAGTGGGCTCAAGCATAACAACAATTGTGAGGATGGCGAAGGACTGGGCAGTGTTTCGTTCTTTTGTACACAGGGTTGCTATGAGTTGGAACAGACTCAGCGGCACCTAGCAACAACAACAACAATGGTCATTGCCTCTCAAGAATGAATCCAATGCTAATTTCAAACTTGAAAGGGCAGTTACCCAGGGTGGTGTAGTAGATTGAACAATGGCCACTTGAAGTTATCAAGGCCCAATCCTTGGAGCTTCTAAATGTTTCCTTAGTCGAAAAAGAGTTTTTGCAGATGTAATTAAGTTAAGGATTTTGAAACGAGGAGATTACCCTAGATTACCGAGGTGGTGTGTGGTGGGGATGGCAATCTTAAATCCAATGACAATTATTCTTATATGAGACACACAGAGGAGAGACACACAAAAGATTGGAAGAGGCAATATGATCATAGATGCAGATATTGGAGTGATGTAGCCACAAGCCAAAGAACACGTGGAGCTACCAGAAGCTGGAAGAGACATGGGACAGAATCTTCCCGAGAGCTTCTGGAGGGAGCACCACCCTGATAATACCTTGAGTTCAGACTTCTGGGATTCAGAAGTGTAAAAGAATAAATTTATGTTGCTTTAAGCCACCAAGGTGGTGACAATTAGTAACAGAAGCCCTGAGAAACTAATACAGGTGGTGTCTTAGCTTCCTTGGGCTGCCAAAACAAAATACCACCACCAAGTCAGTAGCTTTACAGAAATTCATTTTCTCACAGTTCTGGAGGCTAGAAGTTCAAATTAGGTTATCAGCCATGTCAGTTCCTTCTGAGGGCTTCAAGAGAGGAACTGTTCTGTAACTCTCTCCTAGATTCTGGTGACTGCCAGCAATACTTTGCATTCCTTTGCTGTTTATAGATTCATCCCCTTCCTTCATCACATAGAGTCTGTCTTTTCCCTGTGTGCGCCTGTCTGTGAATGCTCTGCTCCTTTTTAAACACCACTCAGAAGGGATTAAGACCCACCCTACTCCTATATATAATCTTATTAACATAACAGAAGAAAACCGTATTTTCAAACAGGGTCATTTTTGAAAGGACAGGGATTAGGACTTCAATTTTTTTTTTGGAGGAGGGACAAAACTCAATCTATAACAGGTAGGAACACATACCACTAAATCACAGTGGCAAGAGGGAATTTTTCTTGCAGGTCTCACTGTGCATATGTATTTGGTGAGAATCAGGTAATTTTTTTAACCTTCAATTGTGAATCTTCACCTAGGATTTAGGGAACTTTCTGGGGATTCAAGAAAGTGGGTGAATGGAATCTAATTATAGGTTATGGAACCCATTCTGAGAAGTAGAAATTCATGATAAAATCTCCTGTCCTATAAGGATCTTCCCAATCTTTTCAAAGATGATTGCTTAATTTTTGGTAAGGCAAAGGACTTTACTTTCTCCACTTGTTAGGGCTCTGACATGTAGAAGACCTCCTTCTTCTGGGCTACTGTAGTATTTTTTTTACCACCATTTTTGCACTTATCACATTATATTGCATTATCTGCCCAAGTATCAGTCTCCCTTTATATATCAGGAACTCCCTTTGGTCCATAACTTATTCATCTGTGCATCCTAGCACAATAGTGACACATAATTAGTGTTCAACAAGTGTTTTATGACTAAATGAATGAATGACATCAAAACTGAGGCTTTTTTTTTAACATTTAGATGCAAAGTTTGATAACACTCTTGAATCCTATAGAATATTCAAGAAAAGGATACTCGGTTATGATTCTCTAATGCTTTTTCTGACATATCTTTGGAAATGGAAATTTCCCTTGATTTAATTCACCGAAGCCCCTTCTTATATATTCACTTTATTATCCAATCAACTACAAAGATTTCTGGCTACAGTATGTGGATATAACCAGGTTTGATTTTTCAGTTCTTCCTAGTCTCTGTCTTCCAATTTACTTTCCAACCTTGAACTACCATGAGGACACCAGACGTGTATGTCTGACCAAAATTAAGCTTCTGTGTTTGGGTCACAGTGATTGAATTTTATTTATCTGCACTCGAAGTCCACTGTCAACATAAGCAGAGGAAGAGGAAGAACAAGAAAAAGGAGGAGGAAGAGAAAGAGGAGAAAAATGAGAAGTTGTTTTTGAGGCAGGTCTGTGATTATTTCCCCAGTTTTCTAAGTCATTCCATGATGGTGAAATAGCACCATGCTGAATACACAGGTATTAGTGCTTTCTAAATGAATGAATCAGTATCTGGAAAATAATAAGATTACAAAGATTATTTTTAAAGTTTATGTGTAATAAAACTGAAATAGAGAGTATTCAATACCCAAGGTCAACCAAATAGCTAGATGCAAAACTAGGACCAGGACCTAAATATTCATACTCAGAGTCTGTTTTCTTTCTATTAGAGTTTTCTGTGTCATTTATTACGTATTTTTGTTTTTATAGAATTGATGCATGATTGCAGCATAAATAACCTCACATATTAAAGGCACAAATAAAAATGTGAAGCTTATGTGAAATCTCAACATTCCAAATAGCAATTTTAGTGAGTGTTTTCAGATATTTCTTTCTGCACATACACATATGTATTTAGTTTTACACAAATATGATGCTACTCTACTTGCTGTTCTATTTTTTCTCAACAATATATCATACAATTTATTTCCACATCATTAACTATATGTCTACTTAATTATTCTTAAGGGTTATATAGTACTTCATTGTATATTTGAACACATTTTAATTAGTTATCCCCATTTTTGGAGATTTGGATGATTCCTTAATTTTGGCTATTATAAACAAGGAAATAATTATAAACCTGTATCTCATGTTGTGCTCTGAATCAATTCTGTCGACTTTCCCACCTGTTCCTATGGTGGTGAGAAGCTGTTTGAATTCTTTGTCCTACGTGTAAATGGTCAGTGATAAGAATGCCTGCTTTGTGACCTTGAGTAAGTAACTCTATGCCTCAGTTTCCTCATCTGTAAATGAAGATAATAACACTTGTTTTGTAGTACTATAGTGAAATTTTAAAAAGCTAACATAAAATATATTTAGTGGTGCTTAGCATATGATACTCAATAAATATTATCTAGGAGGAAGAGGAGGAGAACTTAAGTGACTATGGTCTCAACTCCAAAAAATCAACTGAGATCTGTGCAAAACTATCCCTTTATGATGAGGTTAAACACAATGATTCAGGTATGAGTAGTGGCTTAGGCTGGGTTCTCTAGAGAAGCAAAACCAGTAAAACGTATAAATACATACATAGAGAGATTTATATCAAGGAAATAGCTCACACAATTGTAGAGGCTAAAACGTCCCAAGTCCACAGATCAGGGTAGAGGCCTCTCCCAGTTCACGTAGCCACAGAAGCTGGTGAACCCAAGGTCGGCAGGTCAGAGAGGGGCTTCCACTCACAGGCTGTGAAGGTCAGTGAATTCCAAGATCAGCAGACAAGACAATCAGGTTTCTCCTGATTCACGTAGCTGCAGGGGCTGGTGAACCCAAGGTCCCGGAACCGGACTCTTGCTTGCAGGCTGAGAAGTTCGACGAATTCCGAGATCAACAGGTAAGCTGCTAGCTCAAGTCCCACGAACCGCAGGTGAGACAACAAGAGGCAGCTGCTGAGTCTGGAACAAGCCAAAAACCTTGGCAAAGCGAGCAGGCAGAAGGCAACCGGCGGAAGTCAGAGAGATGAAACTGAGAGGGCAGTGAACTGCCACAGGCCCCGCCTCCGCCAGTACCACTCGGCAGATTCCATCATGGGGGTGATCACAGCATTATACAACTGCTAAAACGCGGAGAATAATGGTCTACCCAAGTTGACATACAATCTTAACCATCACAAGTAGCTAAAAACTGACTGAAGGTGTAAATTTGATCTCATTTATGCCAAATTCTGGATAACTAATTTTTCTTTTTTTCCATGAGGGCAAAAATTCTGTCTTTTTGTTTAGTGTTATAGTTCCAGTTTCTAAAAGATTGCATGCTTACTAATAATGACAATAATAATATTACGGTAATAATTGTAGCTAACATGCATTGAATAGAAACTTAAAGTTTTGGAAGTTCAGTGAAGAGTCTTTGCAATATAAGCAGAAGCAGGTGAAGGAAGTCAAAGCCTTTGATCTCTGACTCTTCCAAATTACCCTATGACAGCTGGAACCCTGATCTAACACTCATGGGAGTAGGGGATCTCGGAGAAGGTCTTTACCTGATAGTGATGCTCGTATACTCTATATTTCCCTTGAACTTTCTATCTAAGAAGATCGCATCTATCCCACTGGTTTCTAAAACCCTATTCAACTTTGAGAACTCACTGGAATAATTACTAGCAAAGCCAGAAAAATTCTCAATTCTTTTAAAGAGAAAGAATACTCTGGTGACAGTCACCAGGCAAGGGACAATGGTGTTTCTACAATCCATACCTTATTATTGCTAAAAACAAACAAGGTGCTTGGAGGTCAACGCTACACAAAGTCACTGCCAAATACAACTATAGAAACACAAATGACATTTAAATAAAATTGAGAAAAGAACCATATTACCCTTGAATATATATATATATGTATTCTCCAAACTGGATTTAACCACAAAACCAAAACAATTGCCATCTAATTGATTTCAACTCATGGCAACTCCATGTGTCTGAGTAGATCTGTGCTCCATAGGATTTACGATGTTTGATTTTTCAGGAGTAGATTGCCAGGTTACTCTTCCAAGGCACCTCTGGGTGGGTTCCAACTGCCAACCTTTCAGTTAGAAGTAAAGCACATCAACTATTTGCACCACCTAGGAACTTCTAAACTGAAATTAGGGATGCTAAAAATCTCAAAATATTTTATCATAGTTTTAATCTTCATGATAGTCTATTGCAACACTGAACAAATGAGTGTTCTCTGAGTGGAAAATAATATTCCCAAAATTGAGATGAAGTATTAACTTGAATTAGAAAACTTCTGTCTTAAAAGATTATTCTGCAATTTTAGAAGTAGTTTTGGCTTAACTATAGTTTAGAAAAGGGCTTCTTGGTGGTCACACTTTAAATTGGTATATCTTTATGATTACAGAAAATGTGACATAATATTTTTTATTCTAATTTAATCTCTAATAATCTATACCCAAAGATAATTCTGAGCTATTTGATTAGAAAAAAATACTACTTTTCCCTTCAATTCACAATTTCTTTTTTGTGTTCGTCTTGTTTCAATTACTTAACTTTTGTTCACATTATTTATTTATATGAACATTTTTTCTTACACCTGTTTTAAATTTCTTTTTAAAAAGCAAAACTATATTACCAAGAGAAGCTGAGTATCATGTTTTATTTTTAAGACTTTTTTTTATTTTTTAAGAATTAAATTGTCTGTCAAAAGCACCAATGCCTAGCAAAAGGCTCTGTTTAATCTATTGCAGTTTGTATTTGTTGAACACTGATTCATATATACTAAAGAAAATTTGGTAACAACCAGAAATGCACGTGTATAGAACAACAGCTTGTTCAAATCATGAAAAATAATATACAGCCAACATATAAAGTTAAATCATGTAAAACTGCCAATAGTGCTACAAAATGGAAATTTCATATTGTTCAACCTAATAAACATATGTCCTACGAAAATTTTCTTTTCTATAATAGTTATTAAATAGAAAATTTGTGCAAATACAATCAGGAGGAAATTTGTAAATTAATTGTTTACTTAATGTGCATTATGTGAAAATTATTTTCCAGAGTTCCAAGTAGGATTCTAAAACTTTCTCAACTTTCCAAATGCTGAAATATAAATCATTATTAATGAAGATAATAAAATTGGCGATTGGAATGAATTAAACATTTCATTTTCATAAACCAATGTTTAATATATCATAGGTTACATCTTGATAATATTTCAATTATATTAAAAAATTATTTTACTTGAATGAAACATTTTAACAAATCAGCATTTAATATCAGGGGCTAGCTATGCTTATACTATAAAAGTAAATTAATTTTTATAATATTTTTAAAAGTTAACAAGGAAAGGAGTTTTTTAGTCCTTGATACCCCCCCCCCCATGTCTAATTTATCCATATCAAACAAA
Organism: Trichechus manatus latirostris; assembly: GCF_000243295.1. Classification (NCBI taxonomy): domain Eukaryota; kingdom Metazoa; phylum Chordata; class Mammalia; order Sirenia; family Trichechidae; genus Trichechus; species Trichechus manatus. Next base: position 22,330,056 of record NW_004443953.1, read on the forward strand.
AATGGAAGGAGGGATGGTAGAGTTGACCAATTGCCTGGATTAAGAGGGAAGAGTTGGATTGTCAGGTAAGTATTAATTTATTCATTGTGAGTTTTGAATAATTGAGGTTTTTTTTTTTTTAAGTACTGCTTTGGTGGTTAGGGATCTGGGTTATCAATTCCCCTTCTATTACCAGCTAACCATGTGATCTTGAGTGAGTTACTTTTAAAGTCACTCAGTATTAATTTCTTCATCCATAAATTGAAAGGATTGGGTAAAAAACAAAACAAAACAAAACAAAATGTGGACTACGTGTTAAATTTATGTGAGGAAAAATATGTGTAAAGGCTGCTTAAGGTTCATGATAATTATTTTCCTCAAAAAGTTATTATATAGTAAACTTCAGCAAAGTATTAGGTTTTGTTCAGTAAGTCACTTACTTTTCCTGAAGCCAGGCTTACTTCCTGTTCTGGATTACTTTAAAATTCAATTCTTCTATTGTTTTCGTATATTTTAAATAATTTTAATTGATCAGGAAATACTAAGCACTTGGGCATCATCAACTAACATTTTAACTTTTTTTTTAAGAATTTGGAGATCAGTGCATAATCTAATTCTTAAGCATAAGTATACTTCATTTGTATATTGAAATAAGATGCTAAGTTGAGCAAGAAAAACAGTTACCTAGTGGCACGGTGCTTAAGAGCTCAGCTGCTAACCAAAAGGTCAGCAGTTCAAATCCACCAGCCACTCCTTGGAAGCCCTATGGGGCATTCAGTTCTGTCCTATAAGGTCTCTATGAGTCAGAATTGACTCGAGGGCAATGAGTTATAGAGACAATTAAGTCAGTCTACTAATTATTGTCAAGTAAATAAATAAAAAACATTTAATGATGTGAACCTCATCTCCATAGCAAATTGCTCTACCACTACCTCTCTCCCCCAAGTTCCAAGCTGATTTTTCAACTAACCAAAAACTTTAGGTTTATATTGTCTCATTTCACAGTAGTTTTAAACCAAAACAGAAGGCATATACATGCACACATACACATACTCACACACAGAGACCATACACACATGGAAAGTGTTTGAAAGGGATTTAGTCAACACTCTAAATTCAGGAAAAAGGAATCATCAAAATTATTATTTTGTAGTTTATTGAATTGATTAAATGATGTGATGAATATACATGTTACCTTACTCACACAATAATTTATTTTCTAAATAAAACTTCACATACTTTAGACAATTTTCTGTAATTGATAGTCCATAATACTAGCGATGGTAAATTCTTTGTAAAGATATAATAATTTTTCCTAGCCCTGTACTCATGCCCCTTTGACAAGAGGTGGCTGCTCCTTCTTTCAAGAGGCAGAGTCTGCTGCATCTTTATCTTAAGTCTAGGCTGGCATTGTGACTTGCTTGGACCAATAGAATGTGGCAGAAATTACCTTGAGCGACTTCCAAGTCTACTCCTCAAGAAACTTTGCAGCTTCCACTGTTTGCTTCTTAGAATGCTGAAGTCGCCATGTTAAGAAGTTCAGGTTTATCCTTTTTTATCCCTTGGAGATACCAGAGCCCAGCTCACAGGTGTCACCTACCAGCAGACATATGAGTGAGGCCATCTTAGACCTTCTAGTCCCAGCTGAGCCTCCAGATGACTGCAGCTCCGTAAGTGAACTCAGATGAGATGAATAGAAGAAATGCTCAGCTGAGCTCAGCCCCAATTGCTCATCAGAAAATCATGAGCAAATGAAATAGTTGTTATAAGCTACTATGTTTTGAGGTAGTTTACCATAAAGCAATAGAAACTCGTACGCTAACATTTTTATAGAACAGTCAAGTGAGTTTGCTGGTGAAATAACATTATTTACTTAATTTATCCTGAAACTATCCATACCTTATAGGTTTCATTACTTAATGAATAAAAAGGGGGGCAAAGATATGTAGCATTTTTAGAAGTCCAATTTTGGGGTAAAATACTGAAGTTTTATTTAAAACATAAGGATATTCTACTAAGGAGATGTCTTTTTCCCCCCTGAGACAATTAAGTAAAGATTCCACTTTTCTACCCTTTATTGTTTTAGGAGTCCCTTTTGTTTTACTTGTTGACACACACACATACAAATCATTTTCTCCAAACTTACTAAGCACAATGCCCTATTTGGCAACCTTCCCAGAACAGTGACTATAAATGTATGCTCAGGCTACAAACTGTAGCTTGCTCTTCTCTAGATAATTCATCATGCCTTCTCCCACCGTAGTCATGTCACACCAAGCATTAGTTAGATATGTGTAAATAAATCACTAAATACAACTTTTTAAAAAACTGTATAAAAGAGAAATTAGGAGTTAGAATTTTCATTTCTTCCTTAAGTATATTTATATATTTTTTGAAATAAGAAAGAGTTATTATATGTATAATATACCCTCACCTTTATTTCTATTTGTCATCACTTGGCCTGAGGGCCAAAATCTAGTTTTGAAACATTAGCTTTATTTGGTATCCTTTTCATAGTTTTAAGCATTCTTTTATTAGGGAAAGACATTGGTTAAATGTATTCATTACATGATAAGATGACTTTCCTAAAGTCCTATAAATATTTAAGATTTTAGATAGAACTCGAAAGGAATTGTTGCAGGCTTTGTTGTTACTAAATACTGAATAAACATAAAAGTGATAATCACGATATTGGAATTTAACAATAATGTTCTAAAATAAGATGTTCAAAAAATAGACAGTTAACATTTAATCCTCTTCAATTAGATATGAGATGATAGATCATTTTATGTAATAGTTTTATTCTCAAACTTTCCATATAACTGCCTGCCTATTACATTTAGAATTAAAGGTTCTCTGGTTATAATATAAAACTAGAAAAACTTTCATAGCAGGATATTATACAATAATAATATAGAACAATTTCACTTACAGACATATATGTGAAATCCAAAATAAATACTATTGAATTAAAAGTAATGATTTATTAAAGAAAAAATATTAACATATCCAAGTAAATTTATGACAAAAATGCAAAGATGACTTATTAATATCATAATCTGAAGTACTACTGAATTAAGAAAAATACATGTAATATCAATAGACGTGAAAATTTAGTGGATGAAATTAAACCCTAATCCTAATTTTACACAACTATTAAATTAGGAATCAGATTAAAATGCTTTTAAATGATATAAAAAGTTATCTCTTAAGCTAATTAGAAATATCAAAATGTCCTTTAACCTCAGGGATGACAAAAGACATGTCATATAATTATTTTAAATTTTTTTTTATAAAACATGGTCATTGAAATAAAGTATGAAAATAAATTTTGAAGAATAACTATTGAAAAGGAAGAAAAAAAGAATTATTATTTTTCAGTGTAAAAAGGATCTCAATACACAGAAGAAAGATAATATATCTGGAAGAAAACCTCAAATAAAGTACAAAAATGACAAATTTTCAAAAGATTTAGCAATGCATATGCAAAATTAAAAGGCAAAGTTTATACAGAAACTCATCCTTTCAATAACTGATGTTTTATAATATATTTTAATATCTGCTAGAGCTATCAGTACTCATTTCTTCTTTTTCATATTATTTGTAGATATATTTTCTTCTTACTTTTTTCTATATAAACTTCAGAATCATATTCTTTTAAAAACAACAACAGAAGAAGCTGTTAGTATTTTTACAGAGTATTGCATTAAATGTATTATTTTACCTAGGGAGAACTGCCATATTTATGACAAACGTTTTCATTTATTTGTGTGCATTCCTAGGTGTAGAGTTACTGAGTCATACAGTATGCCAGATAGTTTTCCAAAGTGATTATAACAGTTTACATTCTCTCCAGAATTGTATAAGGTTGGGTTGCTACACATCCTTTCAATGCATGCTGTTGCCCCACTTTTTCATTTTGGTCATTCTGGGGAGTAGCAAGGGGTTTTAAATTTCATTTCTTGATGACTTGTGAAGCTCAGCACTTTTATATGTATTTATTGGCCATTTAGTATCATCTTTTGTAAAGTGACCAAATATTTTGATCGATTTTCTCTTGGATGGGGAAAAGACAGTCCTTTTAACAAATGGTGCTGGCAAAACTGGATATCCATCTGCAAAAAAATGAAACAGGACCCAGACCTCACACCATATACAAAAACTACTTCAAGACCTGAATATAAAGCCTAAAACTATAAAGTTCATGGAAGAAAAAATAGGACCAACA
>NW_004443953.1:22336134-22347472 GCF_000243295.1 Trichechus manatus latirostris
AATTTAGAGGGTTAATATGTTGTGGGGTTGTTAACCAATGTCATAAAACAACATGTGTACTACTGTTTCATGAGAAACTATTTGTTCTGTAAGGTTTCACCTGAAGTACAATAAAATATTAAAAAAAAAAAAAATTTTTCTCTTGGATTGTTTATCATTTTCTTATTTACTTGAAGGAGCTTTCTGCATATTCTGGATATGAGTCCTTTGTCAGATATATTATTGCAGACATATGTTTCTTTCTGTTGCATGCCTTTTCATTTCCTTAACAGTGTCTAAATCAACAGACTTTCCTAAGTTTAATATGGATAAATTGATTAAGTATTTATTTATGGTTAGCACTTTTTGTGTTTTCCTGTTTCCTTTTAATATCTTGATTATCTTATTACTTGTAAACCTATGATTAATCTAGAATTGATTTTTTTCATGTGTGTGTGTACGGTATACAGTATAGGAGCCCTGGTTGCACAATGCTTAAAGTGATCTGCTGCTAACCGTAAGGTCGGCAGTTCAAACCCACCAGCTACTCCACGGGAGAAAGATGTGGCAGTCTGCTTCTGTAAACATTCTGCCTTGGAAACTCTATGGGGTAGTTCTAGTCTGTCGTACAGGATTGCTATGCGTCAGAATCTACTCAACTGCAGTGGGTTTATATAGTATAGGTCAAAATTTATTTTTCCCATATAAATATCCAATTAAGCCTCATTGATGATTTGAATTTTTATGCATTTCTAAGTTTTACATTGACTCTCAATTTTATAATCATAACAAATAAATTATATGAAAAACTTGAAAAACAACTTTTTTTCTTTCTTTTCCTTTTAACAAGATCCTTTCAATTAGAAGTAGTTATTTCTTAGTTAAAATTTTAATCTGTTTAGCTACTATGTTTAATTGGATTGTAGAAAGAGGAGAGAAATCAAGTGTGGGCAAACGAAGCACCTTAGTAACTTCTTGATGTGATGCTATTGAACTCATCAGCAGCACTATTTATCTCTGAACCTACTGATATTTATTTATGTTATGTATTTGGGCCTTGCTCCTGGCAGACCACATCAAACTCATACCTAAAACAAAATTCATATGTGTTCCATATACTTGGAATAGGAGAAGATTAGCATGACTGCTCCATGAGCAGCTTTATTGTGTTTTGTTTTACGTGTGGAAAAAAGGGATTTATTCTGGTATGTCTGAATTTAGGTTATAACCACTGAGTTAACTTGAGGCCCTATTTTTTTGATGCTGTGACAGCAGAGCTATGGACTCAAGCCAATCTTCTAGGCAATGGAAATTATAACATGCTATTTCCCAAACCTGCTGCCTTTCAGCTTTGCAAAACATAGACCCTCCAACTCACAAAAGGCCAGAGAACAGGATTTTAATAACATAATAATGACTCTGGGAAGGAGGTCTATTTGAAATTATCAATGAGGCACCATTGGTTTAAAAAGGAACAATTGTGGTGTAGCACACTCACATGCTATGGTCTTGACTGTTCTACCTTCCTATCCTCTCCTATTTTGTTTTGCTCTGCCTCTTCCTTGGGAACTGAACTTCACGAGTTTTGGTTCAGGCTATATAACCTGATTCTACCAAAAAACCAAAGACCATTGCTGTCAAGTTGAATTCTGGCTCATGGCGATCCTACAGGACAGAGTAGAACTGCCCCATAGGATTTCCAAGGCTGTAAATCTTTATGGAAGCAGATTTCCACACCTTTTCTCCCTTGGAGTAGCTAGTGGATTCCAACCACTAACCTTCTGGTTAGCAACTGAGGGCTAAACCTTCGCACCATTAGAGCAGTGCCACATATATCTTAACAGCCCACAGATCCCTCTCTTGTTTCTTGAAAAGAGAAGGCAGGCTTGTCTAACTGTATGTCAAGTTGGTGCACTCCCACGGTTCCCCAGAGTGTAAGCTGAAAGAAAATCTCTTTGAGACAGTCATTCTGTAGCCAACACTAACATAATGGAGAGCGTGTAAACAGTTGGCTGGACTGATTGTTACAGAGGTGGAAGCAAAGCAAGAGTGCCTTTCACTCAGACAATGGAATCTTCACTCTATATGCAAATTTTCTGGCTTCCATCTCTGAGGCTTTTCACACTCCAGGGTGTGCAGTTTCATAAGGCACTAACACTCCTCACAAGGCCCAGAGCGTGGGGCACTCAGGTCACTGCCACAAGATTGCAGCTTCGCTGCCTTTGGGTGACCTTTGCTTCAAAGCAAAAGTCAAATTCCAGAGCTGGATTTTTTTCAAGAGTTCTTTGTCTTTCACTCTTTCCTTTCTAGACTCTCCCAAGTGAGTTTAATTCTAGTTCTACCAAGTCTTTGGGTAAACCAAATGAACACTAGGGACCTAAAAAATATGTAGTTAATTATATATTACAACAAGCACTGTGCCCAAGAATGATTCATATTGCCTTACAAAGTATGTGCTATTTGAATAGTAATAATAGAAAATACGTAAAGACGCAGGAAGCAATCAAATAATGCCAGGTTTGGCCTTTGTGTTGTCGATCTTTTGATAAATAAAAATGTAACAAAAAAGGCTGTGATCAGAACTTTTTAATTTCATGTTTTTCTTTTATCCAATACTAAATTGTGAATGTTAGGAAAGTGTCCAATTTTGTTCAAATATGAACTATAACAAAACCTACCAGTCAGAGATCTAAATCTCAAATGATAGCTTGTTTTTGTTTTGTTTTTCCCCTCCTCACCTTCTGGTTTTGTTTGCAAGTGATAAGAGCCTAATGCTTCTCTTATTAGACTGAACATCTATATGTGTATTTGCTTTAGTTTTTTAACATGAAAATATTTATAGATTAATTCCAGGGATTTTGAAAATGTTTATATAAAAGTTACTAGATATAGTTTTTGTACTTAGAGAAATACCATGACAGTGTTTATATAATAAAAATATTTTATATAATAAAAATAAAAAATATTTCAGTTAATCAGATTTTTCTAAGGATACAGATGTTAGATAAAATGTGGAAAAAAAATCCAGATGGCTGAAAATAGTAACATCTACAGTTTTTTTAATGAGGGAGAGAAATTTTTCAAATATTAAATTTATATCATCTAAATTCACTGAATATAAAAGCTATTACTTTTATTTTATAGCCAAATAAATGAAGATCTATTAAGGTTCTACCATGTACCAGAGACTAGCATAGTACCGAAGAATCAATAAGCTGAACTACAATATGTACTGAGAATGCATTATCATATAAAAACTCTTACAAGAGTGTAAAGTACTCTAGATACTGTGAGAAATAGAAAGATGAAGTCCCTTCCATCAAAAAATTTATGATTAATAGGAGAGATGGAATATGCATATAAGCAAGTAAAATACAAAATAAAACATGGGAATGCCAAAAAGAGAGTTGAAGTGCTCAAAGAATTTAGAAAAATTGGAGGAAAATTTTGGCTTTAGCAACAGAATTGACTTCCTAGAATAAGTGACAGTTGAACCAGATATTTGATGAACTGGTAAAGGGTTCCAACAGGAAGAGAAGGGTTAAGAGAAAGAGTATTCCTGGCAGATGGAATGGCATGAGAATTATTCTTTATTGGCCAAAACACATATGGAGTATTATAGTCAATTGTGAATACCGATTTTTATGAAAAATATTATAAATTCAAACGTACAGAACAGGGCAACTAGGATGAAGAAATGCTTTAAAACCATGTGATGTGGTCAATGGATGAAGGTTCTCGGGATATTTAACCTAGAGTATAAGAGACTTAATTAAGGTAAGTGTGATAGCTGCGTTCACAGACCTGAGCAGCAGTAATATGACAGAGAGGTTAGTTATGATCTGCATGGTTCCAGAAGCAGAACCAGTACCAAAAATAGAAACTACAAGCGAAATAGATTTCAAAATAAGAAACGAATTGTTAACAGTAAAATCTCTCTGCAAAGGGAAAGGACTGTCTTCAAAGGAAGATTTTCAAGCAAGGCAGTATGTGGGTACATATTGAAATTCTTACAAGCTGTATAACCTTTGGAAGCTACTTAACCTCTCTACGTTTCTGTTGTTTCAGCTGTAATATAAGATCATGAATTAAGTACATACCTCATAAGGCTATTGTGAGTATTTGGTAAGTACTAAACCTATACAGTGCCTGGCACACCATAAATACTCTACAAATGTAGCTAGCCAAAGGCTGGGTGATTTCTCAAGAGTAACTATAGATACAGACTGAAGCATAAAATGATGATTTAGACTTCATCAAAGTGCTGATCCTCACTAATTCTTTGATCTTAAAGCAAATAAGTAAGAAAATAGAGCTATTTGGAGATGGCAAAATTATGCAAATTAAGGAAAGTAAAGTTATAAGATATAAAGCTGATGGCTGCAAAAAAAGAGGAGTCATAGAATAAGCCAGAGTAGCCCACTGCCACCAAAGCCCAGAGGGAGGGACAAATTTGCACTACAAAAAACAGTTTTAAATGTTGGACAGAGGTCAGGAAGTAGTACAGTGGTCTTTGCAAAAAAAGCAGTTCACTGGTGATTTTTGATTCAGAAGTCAGATTGCAATAAATTAAGAAGTGAGTGGAGCTGAAGATGTAGAGGTAATCAGTGCATTTCATACTCTTGAGACGTGTATTAATTGTATTGGGGCCTTCTTCAAGCAATAAATAAAGTGATTAAAAGAAGAACACAGAACAAGAATTCCAACTGGGAGCAAGTTTAAGTGAAATTGGAAAACATTGTTTTGTAGACAATGAAAAAAGAGTCATTGGATGCGGAGAGAGAGAGCTTCTGCAGAGGGAATATCAATGGATAATTGCTAAATAAAGTTCTGGAATCAGACATTTCTCTAAGAAGTTCAGGTTAATTTTAATGAGAATGATATTCAGAAACCAAGATCCGAGTAAAGATATAGATATTAAGGCAGTTTTGATGCATATCTACCTATCATCTATCTATCTATGTATCATTTATCCATCTACCTAACCTACTAAAAATCCCTAAATTCATATAATATCAACAATTCCAATGAACACAGAGACTTCAATTTTGCAGTTTTACTGTGTCTAGGGATGGATTTCTTTTTATCTTCCTTGGTTTAAGTTATGCTTCCTTTTCCTTCCTGTGAAATAGCAAATTTCATCAGGGTAACTGTGAGATTCCTTGGGAAGCCAGCAGAGTTGCCAGTGGAACTCTACGTAAACTGACCCCTGGGTGCTGCTGAATTCATTGGGAAACTGGCTGAGGTGCTAGTTGAACTTGCTGGGAAGCCATCTATGGGAACACTTCTGAAATTCACTATGGGGTGAGTTCCACTGAGTGTCTTGCATGCTCCCAATTACCACAGGAGTAAGAAGAGAGGGAAAGGAAAGCACACCAAAAAATGGAGAAGTCTCTTCCTCCTACAGTGTCTCTTCATCTTCCCTTACTGGCATATCTTAACATAATGCTAAGTAATAAAGGAAAGTATTTACAGAGTACAGCTTCAGTATCACCAAACAACAATGGAAAGTGATTGGGAGGTAAGAGACAATAAATTAATAAGTAGTATAATTGGCTCCAACAATCTTCAATTGTTACACATTTGTACCTTTCTTTCTACAGTACACAGCAAGTAGTTTCACAGTTGCTACCCTATATCACTACAAAAAAAAAAAGCCTTTCAGCCAGAGATCAATATTTGTTTATAGGATTTTTTTTGCTGGTCTTTAGTTTGAAGGTTTGAACAAAAATATTGTATTTGAATGTTCTTCCGTTAATTTTTGGTTTGCTTTCTCCTTAGAATGATTATTTCATCATTTGCAATATAGTCAGGTTCGTTTGATTCAATGTATAGTCCATATCAGTTTTTCTTTTCCTTTTCCATATTGATTTGTTTTTGGAATATAAAAAATACTAATATTTCAAAAGTCAAAAATTATTTTTAAAGTTACACTAGAGAAATGTTATTCCCCTATCCAAGCCCTTCCATCCCATTCCCACCTATCCTATAAGTAACCAAATTTGTTTATAATTTATCTTTCTCATACTTAGTTTTGCAAAACTAAGCAAACACATGAATATTTTCTTATTTATCCTTATTTGTTTAAAAGGTATATATTGTATTTTTATCTTCCATTTGTTACTCTTAAAAATAATAATGCAGACTCAACAGAGACTAAAGACAATCAATTTAACCTCCCAAACATTGAAAATATAGAGTCTTTTGCTTTAACAACAACCATAAAATAAATTATTAAAAAATAGAGCGTTTTGATGAAAACAATTTTCTTCCTGACTTACATGCAATCATTATCAATATTTTAGTTGTATCTTTCTAGAAGCTCACAGAGTCAACATTAGTAATATTTAGTATGTAAACAAAACAAAACAAAAAAAAAAAAACCAAACCCATTGCCATTGAGTCGATTCCGACTCATAGCGACCTTATAGGACAGAGTGGAACTATCCCATAGAGCTTCCAAGGAGCACCTGGTGGATTCGAACTGCTGGCCTTTTGGTTAGCATCCGTAGCTCTTAACCACTACACCACCAAGTTTCCATTTAGTATATAGGCATTGTTTATTTAGGTTTACTGATATGTTATCTGGAAACCCTGGAATTATTTCAATGTTTCCTGACTTCTATTGCTGCTGGTGAGATTAGCTGCCTATCTAATTGTTTCTTTCTAGGTAATCACTTTTTTCTCTATGCCTGATTTTGAGATTTTTAACTTGCAGTTTCACTATTTCTAAGGATTGATTTCTTCTTATTTTCCTTAGTTTAAGTTAGGCTCCCTTCTACCTGTGAAATAGCAAGTTCCATCAGTTCTAGCTCTTCAAATATTACCTCTCAAATACTCCCCATTCTCTACAAGAATTCTGAATAGATATTAGACCTTCTTATAATATATAATAATAGTATCCATTGTACTTCTTAATCTCTCCTTCATAATTTCCATTGCCTTGTTTCTCTGCATGTGAGATCATTTCTTAAGATATATCTTTCACAAAAACTATAAAGATATAGAAGAAAAAATAGGATCAACACTAGAGGCCCTAATATGCGGCATTAACAGGATACAAACCATAACCAACAACACACAAACTCCAGAAGATAAACTAGATAACTGGGATCTTCTAAAAATTAAACACTTATGCTCATCACAAGATTTCACCAAAAGAGTAAAAAGAGAACCTATAGACTAGGAAAAAAAATAGAATACTTCAACACCTCAACAACAAAAAGACAAATAATCCAATTAAAAAATGGGCAAAGGAAATGAACAGACACTTCACCGAAGAAAACATCAAGCTGCCAACAGACACATGAGGAAATGCTCGTGATCTCTAGCCATTAGAGAAATGCAAATTAAAGCCACAATGAGATACCATCTCACCCTGGCATTACTGGCACGAATCAAAAACACTGGAAATAACAAATGTTGGAGGGGCTGCGGGGAGATCGGAACTCTTATGTGCTGCTGGTGGGAATGCAAAATGATACAACCATTTTGGAAAATGATATGGCGCTTCCTCAGAAAGCTAGAAATAGACATACCATTCAATCCAGCAATCCCACTCCTAGGAATATATCCTAGAGAAATAAGAGTTGTCACTTGAATAGACATATGCACACCTATGTTCATGGCAGCATTGTTCACAATAGCAAAACGATGGAAACAATGTAGGTGCCCATCAACAGATGAATGGCTAAACAAACTATGGTACATACACACAATGGAGGACTACGCAACAAGAAAGAACATGATTAATCTGTGAAGCATCTTATAATATGGATGAAACTGGAGGACATTATGCTGAGTGAAATAAGTCAATCACAAAAGGACAAATATTGTATGAGACCTCTACTGTAAAAACTCATGAAAAAGTTTACACACAAAAAGAAATAATCTCAGTTGTTTATGAGGGATGGGAGCGGTGAGAGGGGGGGAATACTATATAGACAATAGATAAGCGGTAACTTTGGTGAAGGGTAAGACAGTACACAATACTGGGGAAGCCAGCACAACTTGTACAAGGAAAGGTCATGGAAGCTCCATAGACATATCCAAACTCCCTGAGGGACTGAATCGCTTGGTGGAGGGCTGTGGGGACCATGGTCTCGGGGAACATCTAGCTCAACTGCCATAAAACAGTTCATAAAGAAAATGTTCTACATTCTACCTTGGTGAGTAGCGTCTGGGGTCTTAAAAGCCTGTGAGCGGCCATCTAAGATACTCCACTGGTCTTACCTCTTCGGGAGCAAGGGAGAATGAAGAAAACAAGATACAAGGGAAAGATTAGTCCAAAGGACTAATGGACCACAGTTACCACGGTGTCCATCAGACTAACTCCGGTAGAATTAGATGGGGCCTGGCTACCACCACTGACTGCTCTGACAGGGATCACAACAGAGGTTCCCAGACAGAGCTGGATGAAAATGTAGAACAAAATTCTAACTCACAAGAAAAGATTTACCAACCTGACGGAGACTGGAGAAACCCCGAGAGTATGGCCCCCGGACACCCTTTCATCCCAGTAATGAAGTCACTCCCGAGGCTAACCGTTAAGCCAAAGATTAGACAGCCCCATAAAACAAAACGAGACTAATGCGGCACAACAGTCCAGGGACAAGGACTAGAAGGCAGGAGGGGACAGGAAAGCTGGTACTACAGAACCTAAGGTTGAGAAGGGACAGTGTTGACATGTCATGGGGTTGTTAACCATTGTCATAAAACAGTATGTGTACTAACTGTTTAATGAGAATCTATTTGTTCTGTAAACCTTCATCTAAAGTACTATTTAAAAAAAAAGATACATCTTTCAGTTTATTAATTCTCTCTGCTGTTTGGACTTTCCATTCAATTTTTAATTACAATAATTACATTTTTCATTAAAAATTCTGGTTTCTTCTGCCATGTTATGTTTTTTCATTGTTTCTTATTCCTTGTTTATTTAATAAATGCATCTGTTATTTCTTTATTTCATTCGTATGCTATATAATAGGAGCCCTTGCGATGCAGTAGTTAAGTGCTTGGCTGCTAAGCAAAAAGTTAGCAGTTCGAAACCACCAGTCGCTCCAGGGAAGAAAGATGTGGCAGTCTGCTTCCATAAAGATTTACAGCCTTGGGAACCCTATGGGACAGTTCTGCTCTGTCCTGTGGGGATGCTATGAGTCAGAATCAACTCGAAGGCAATAGGTATATTATATATCTAATAATTGCAGTATCTGAAGTTTCTGGGGCTCAAATTATTTATCCTTACAGCTGTCATGCAATCATGGTATTTATTGTTTGTTTGGCTTTTTAAAAAATTTTAATTGTGTATCTGTATATTTTGTTGACTTAATTTGTGGAAATCTTCAGAACTCAAATATAGGATGCTTTTTTTTCCAAAGAGAAATAAGGTTTGCTTCTGTTGGAAGACAAAGTGTGTTACTGAACCAGGGCCATGCTGATGCGTTTTGAGGGTCTTGGCTTAACACACAAGTACCAGGATAACGTTTCCAACCTGAGATAATCCCAAACTCTTGCCTCTGCTTTGGTTTAGTATAAATACATGTGAAGTAACACTGAAAACCTTGGGGAATAAATTGTCACATATGGATTTTTATTGTGATAATGCTTCTGCCTGCCTGTGATTTGCTTGACTATAAGGGTTCTTGGAAGGGTTCATTTTTAACAACTTGCTTCTTAGAGTCTGGAATACACACACACACATTAAACCTAATACTCAGTAATCAAAAAGTGTTTATATTCCAATCCTCATAATTTGTAATTTAAATAAGCTTATCTTCCAGTGTTTCTAGTTAAGTTCAATTACCTTGTTACGTGCTTATCTTAATGATACAATGATATAGTTGTATTGAATTTTATTTGCAACTGTCAATTTTTTCTATTAATGCATTCTGAAAGGATGAGTTTTGAGTCTGACTGCTCTAAGATCAACATATATGAGAAAGTGTATTTCATATTTCTAACTCATTTGTGTAAAAGCCTTATAAATATCATGAGTGAATTAGCTAGTTAACTATAAAAAATTGCTGATAATATTTTTTGACAATATATCAACATTATGATACTATGTCTTTTCCAAGCATTTTACTGATTGAAATGACAATACCAAAATCCGTTGCTGTCGAGTTGATACTGACTCACAGCGACCCTATAGGACAGAGTAGAACTGCCCCATAGATTTTCCAAGGAGCAGCCTGGTGGATTTGAACTGCTGACCTTTTGGTTAGCAGCCATAGCTCTTAACCACTAGGCCACCGGAATTTCCAAAATGACAATAGTAATGAAAAATCAGAAGTATCCATTTTTATCCATTGCTCATTGAAGAAGGAAAAAAAAGAAAAAACCTGCTGTGTAATAATGCCAACAGAGAAGCTTTACAGTGTTTATGTAATTTACCGTAAGCTTTCAATCATTAATAGCCATAACTAGTAAAATAAGTAATTTAAAGCCTATTCTAACAGATGCTAGGTGATTCTGGAAGAGGGTTTCAGGGCTTTATTTTAATTTATTCGGCTGGATTAGAGTAAGAGTGGCTTGGGAGTGGTAGGAGATGATGAGGGGGAGGTAGGCTAGAGTCAGGTTTTGTACTTATCTGGAGTGGGGAAGGAAATTGGAATTTTATTCTGATTAGAATGGGAAGTCATTAGAGTGTTATAATGATTGGAATATAAACACTTTAGGCTCTAAAAGCCAATTGGTAAAAAAAAAAAAAAAAAGAAAAGGAACCTTAGTAGTATAGCAAACAATAGATAACGTCACTCCAGATTACAAAAGGAATGACACTGTCTGAGTTACATTTTATAGAAGTTCTTCTGGCTCTTCTAAACTAGGGCAGTGAGGGTTAAAAGACAAAGGGGACCAGTAACTCAAGGCGAGGATTAAAATGATTTTGGGGAAGTGATAAAAAGTGGATGGAGAATATATTTTGAAAAGAGAACCAGTTGGACTAGTTCATATTTAAATTATACTTATCCATGTTATATGTGGATTAAACATAAGGTGTGGAGGAAGAAAGATCAATAAAGGATACCTCTGAGATTTCTGGCCCAAACGACTAAGATCATGGTGGTGGCATTTACTGATGACTGGTGGAAAAATACATTTGGGTTTATCATCATCATACAGTAGTTGCATATGTAGATCTACATGTAAAGTTGTGCTAATTGTCAGGACTGGGACTACAGTGGGGTAAATGTGGTACTTGTCTCAGGCACAGAATTTAAGGGGGGCCATAAAACTCAGTATTAAGGTAAACAATATCTTACTGCAATAATTTAAAAATATTTTAAAATAAACTAATGCAAAAAATTCATGATAAACACAATATAAAGACAAGACAGGACTGGTAACAGTGACATGAAGA
>NW_004443953.1:22347572-22377882 GCF_000243295.1 Trichechus manatus latirostris
AAATAAATATATTTTAATTGCATCATTCATGTCACCCTAATTCTGGTCTTGTTGATTGTACATTGTACAAAAACATAGGGCACCATTCTATTCAAGTGAATGGTGCCTCTGGAACTGGGTTGCGCACTACGTGGTGACCCTGTGTGTAAAACTTCTCTGAAACAAAAGCAGTATTAACGTATTATATTCTTTAAAAATGGCTCTATTTATTGATCTCTAACTCTGTTGACATAGTGGTTAAGAGCTACGGCTGCTAACCAAAAGGTTGGTAGTTTGAATCCATCAGGCACTCCTTGGAAACCCTATGGAGCAGTTCTACTCTGTCCTTTAGGGTTGCTATGAGTCGGAATCAACTCAACAGCAATGGGTTTGGTTTGGTTTTTGTTTTTTTGGTTTTAACTCTGTATCAAGCAGTGTGCCAAATACTTTATGCATATTTAATCTGCATGACAACATTGTAAGATGGATATACTTTCACCTTTATAGATGAGGAAGCAGAGAGTCTTGGTGGAAGTTAAATCCCTTGACCAAGGTGTCATAATTTTTCAGTGGCAGAAGTGATATGCCCAGTCAGATGTGTCTGAATCCATAATCTGTACTTCAAACTACTGGAGAGCTTTGATGTGTTTTTCAATGTTTTCCCTAAGAGACCAAAGAGAAATTAGACCCAAATAGCAATCAAAGTCTTCTATGTCAATTTGACGTCTGTAGATGTGAATTAAGCAGCACATACAGTACCAAGGGATTTTATAATTTTAAATATAAATATAAAAGAAAATTACCTGTTACGCAATTGATGGTTCAAGGACTATTTAATAATATACAAAAATTTAATCTTCCAAAAAACGTGTATGTAACCCATATGTAAACCCTAATCATGAGCATTAAGAAAAAATCTAGCCTATTTGATGTGTAATGAATAGTGTTTTTATAAAGTAAATGTAGATAAATTAGTGGCCTTCATATAGAAATAACAAGTAGAATAATAGGAAATTAGCATAAAGTGCCTCAGAATCTACTTAACAAGAATTGTACAAGACCAACATGGGTGAAACCATGAATTCTACTGAGGAATGTAAAAGAACATTTGAAAAGTTAGAGATACACATTAAGTCTTAGATGGGAAGTTTTAATATCAAGGGGTAAAAAATTCCCTATATTAATGTTCAAATTCAACTCAATCACAATTCAATATTTGGGAAATATGATAAAGAGATTTCATAATTTAATTTGGAATGAAAAATTACGAGAATAGGCAGAAAGGTTCTAGAAAAAAGTGATAAGGGGAATGTGCCAACAAATATTAAACTGCATTAAATCTCTAAATTTTGTAATTTTAAAAATGCTCTTAGTTATCTAGTGCTGCTATAACAGAAATACCCCAAGTGCGTGGCTTTAATGAAGAATTTTATTGTCTCACAGTTTTGATCTGCGAAGTGAGCTCCTCTTTGTTTCCTTCTATTATAATTTTGAATATTTTTGTGTTCTGTTGTTTTATTGTTATTGATTCAGACACTTATCTTAATTCTATGATTACCCAGTATCCAGCATCCTCCTAATATCATTTATTTGAATTTTTTGATCTTTATGTCCTCTGCCTTAACATTTTGGTGACCTCCTCTCATTTTTCTTCTATGTCACTAATTTTATTATCTGATTTTCTGGTAAATCTTTTTATGTATTTATCATGACTTTTGAATGTCTGCAATACCATCGTTTGTTTCCTTGAATTCTTTACTTTCTCTTTCAGTTTTTTTTAAATTTCATTCTACTTTGTTTTTAATCTCTTTTGTTGTTCATATTTCCTTTAACTTTCTGCAAAATGCATAGAAATTATTACCATAAATTTTCTCCTCTTTCCTGTGGTATACCAGCAAAATGTCCTCTCTCTACATCTATCTTCTGTATACTCTACATATTTTTTCTTTTCTGTTTTTCCTTGACAGAAGTTGAACAAACCGCATATTTAATGACGTTTTTATCTGTTAATTTATCTTTGAATGGATTCAGTCTGTCCAGGTCATGCTGTGTGTGTGGGACATTAGTGGATCTCTAGCTGCACTGCTACATATAAGAATTACAGTAGACTTCTTGGTAAGAACTATCTTAGTTATCTAGTGCTGCTATAACAGAAATTTACTCTTTCCCCGTTTAAGAGGTTAAAAGTCTGAATTCAGGGCACTAGCTCTAGGGGAAGGCCTTCTTTCTCCGTCGGCTCTGGGGGAAGGACCATGTTCCTTGGTTCCTTGGTGATCTTCATGTGGTGTGGCATCTGTCTTCCCCCATCTCTGCTTCTCGTTTGCTTGTTTAATCTCTTTTATATCTCAAAAGAGATTGACTTCAGATATATTCTACATTAATACTGTCTCATTAACATAACAAAGAAAACACATTTCCAGATGGGATTATAATCACAGGTATAGGGGTTAGGATTTACAACCCACATTTTGGGGGGACACAATTCAATCCACAGCAGGAACTACACAAGCCAGAAGTCAGTGGAGTGATATCTTTAAATGACTGAAAGAAAAAAATAAACTGTGGATCCAAAATTCTGTAAGCAGAGGACATATTTGTCAAAATAAAGGAGAATTAAAACCTTACTTAGATAAACAAAAACAGAGAATTATTACCAACAGACATACTCTACAAAAATTTTCAAACAAAATTCATTAAGCAGAAGGAAAATGATACCTGACAGAAATTTGAGTGTATACGAACAAATGAAGCTCTCCAAAATGGCTAAAATGAAGGTAATTACAATAGATTTTTAAAAATTACTTTAATCACTCTAAAAAAATGTGTGCCTGAAGCAAAAATAATAGCAATGTACTTTTCATTTATTATGTTGTCGTTGTCAGGTGCTGGTGGAGTCAGTTCCTACTCAGGGAAACTATGTATAACAGAACAAAACACTGTCTGGTCCTGAGCCATCCTCACAATCGTTGTTATGCTTTTGAGTCCATTGTTGCAGCCACTGTGTCAATCTACCTCGTTGGAGGTCTTCCTCTTTCTCGCTGACCCTCTGCTTTACCGTCATGATGTCCTTCTCCAGGGACTGATCCCTCCTGATAACATGTCCAAAGTATGTGAGACATAGTCTCACCATCCTTGCTTCTAAGGAGCATTCTGGTGGTACTTCTTCCAAGACGTATTTGTTTGTTCTTTTGGCAGTCCTTGGTATATTCAATATTCTTCACAACACCACAACAGAAAGGAGTCAGTTCTTTTTCGGTCTTGCTTATTCCTCGTCCAGCTTTCACATGCATACGAGGCAATTGAAAACACCCTGGCTTAGGTCAGGTGCATTTTATTTATAGCATATGTACAAGTAAAATGTGTGACAACAACAGCACAAAAGATGAGAGGAAGAGATGGGAAGTATATTATTGTAAGGTTCTTACTCTTCACTTGAAATGTATGATACTAGAAGCTGGCTTCAGTGCTAGATAAAACAAAACCAAAAAAAAAACAAACCTGTTGCGGTCGAGTCTGTTCTGCCCCATAGCGCCCCTATAGGACAGAGTAGAACTGCTCCACAGAGTTTCCAAGGAGTGTCTGGTGGATTTGAACTGCCGCCCTTTTGGTTAGCAGCTGTAGCATTTAACCACTATGCCACCAGGGTTTCCTCAGTGCTAGATAATGTGGGTTAATTCAGAGTTCTAAGAAACAGTTAAGAAACTGGATTATTTAGCATTTTAAATGCCAAGTTTATACTCTACTGGGAGTATTTCTCTCACCACTAAACTGCAATTATTATTCATTTAAAACACACACACACAAAAAAAACAATTAATGTTAGTCATATTCTGTTGTGGTAAAGAATACCCAGAAATGATAGCAAATCATTTCTAGAGTAAACTTCATTTTATTTAGAGCCAAGGTTTTAAAATATTGATCCATGAATTCCCATGTCTTCACAGTAATTTTACAAAGTTCTGGAGAAGAACTAAGGCACTAAAGTTTTACAAGGAAAGCAATAAAAATCTGTTACAAAATACAATAAAAATAGTTCCCCAGAAAGTAAGACATAATTTGTATGAGAAATAAGACCACAAGAGGAAAAAAAAAGAGAGAACTGCAAAGTTGAGAAAGACATAAAAGAGTAATTACGGTGATGTCCACGTGTCATTAAAATATCAATTCAATCAGTTTAAAGCAAAATAAGTTTGGAACTGGTTTGACAAAACTTGCTTTATTTATTAAATCATTACAGGTCTATGCACTTAGTATGTGCTCTTAATTGAACAAACGAATCCAATTTAGCCCCTCCCTTTGATACCAAAATTTCAGAGGGAATGCCATTGCTTTACTGAGCCTTAGTGGAGTTTGGGGCAAAATAGAAAAATCCTTAATACGGATCCTGTCTTTATTTAAAATACTGGTATTTCATTTATTATGGATATTCCAAATTAATTTTGATTTTTATAAATATCACATTATATATTATTTATCTTGATTACCAAGTTTTTTGGAACCCCCTTAAATTTTGCACCCCAGACAAGTTCTTCATTTGCTTCACCCTAGTCCTGGCTATGAATGGCAATTTTCAAAATATTTCTACTGCTAAAATCTTTGTTCAGCATGGTACTTTAATTGGAAAACAGAAGAAAACAAAATGTTAAAATGTGAAGAATGAAAATCCAAATCGTATTAACTTAATATCGAGCTAATCGTATGAATCTTCACATACTGGTACTAGATTGGTTAGAAAGCATTTGAGATACTAGCTTTTGTTTTATTATGAGAGAGCAGAATGTTTCTTCCCATGAATAACATAAGGGCATACAGCCAATTAACAGCCTGGGGTTATGCATTTCTCTGTTCCCAGAAAGCAGAGGTCATTGGCTAAAATGAGGCAGAGTATACTATTTAATTCTCCTCCCTCAGCCACTAATGCCTCTGGGAGAATGTAGCTGGAAAACTGCCAATCCAGTAAATTTTTATTGTGTCAAGGGCATTGTAAAGAGAATCTATCAAGCAATACTGGAGACGCTGGCCTCAACCAAATGAGGATAGCGTAAGAGAGAGAACAGATTATATGTAAGGAGAAAAGATCTTTTCATAGCCCTTTAAACGGGGGCTGTTTTATAAAAAGTACCATTGTCTACTTTGTAACAGAGTTGTGAGAACACTTATTCATCTTTCTTAATAAAGTGTCTGATTCTTCTTTGTACCATCCACAGTACTTTAACTGAGAGGTAGGTTTTCAATAAATATTAGTTAATTGAGAACGAATTAATGACAGAATTAGAACTAATTTCATCCTAACCTCACAAAATATATTTTAGAAAAAAAAATTTGCCAAGAAGAGTATAATAAAATACAATTCAACTGACCCCAAGTTAGTGCAAAATTAACTTAGTACACTATGATGAGAAATTAATTCTTTATTAGTTCAGTATAAGTCTTAAATCTATCTAAATCAGACCTCATGTATGGGATATTTTACTGCATGAAAGAAGTATAGTCATTCAATTATATTCTAACATGTTCCACGTTCAAGTGTGCCAACTTAGGTCTGCTGCTATATTTTGATTTGGAAGAACCGAGAAAGAAAAACAAGATGGGATACATACTCCAGCAGAAGTCCACCATCATAAACAAAAAGAAAGTGAGTGCTGGAGAAAGCAAAGAGAATAGGGAGAGGAAAGAATTAATTGAGTTAAGAAATTCAAGGGCCAAGTTACTTGGAAGTGTGAAAAATATTATTCTTTAATTTTACCTATTTGGTGGGACTGCCTGAGGAATTGGAAGCAGACTTCTGAACAGGAGGTCCTTAATTTAGGTCAAGTGTTAGGAGGAAAACAATCCTTAGTTCAGTTATGAATAAAAGGAAATACTCAAAACGAAGTTCATCAGTGAAAAACTAATTACAATGAATGTATTACTCTAAGTTTGCCAAAGATAAAACTACTGATGTCCACATGTTGTCAATTTTTTTTAATCAATGACACACTTTTCTTTGACTTTAATACTGTTTGTTTTCATTTGTTTCTTAATTGTATTTTTCCATTTAGTTTTAGCTTATTTTTATAATATATATCCAACGTTGTTCACCTTACCACACTGGGTTTTAAATTTCCTCCACTAATTTCTTTTTCTACAGTTACATCCTAGTTAACCACATTGAAGTCTATCCTCTGTTTATATTTTTCTAATGTAAACTTAATTCTAGTTCCTCCTACTGGGTCAAAAATGTTCCCTCATTTTTTTTTCTAAAGTATTATTTCCTGGCATATTGAAGTTCCAGTCCCTTAAGACTCCTCTTATTTTACTCAAACGTTTCCCACATTCAAAAATTAACCAACTGTATTCTTTTAACAAAGTTGGGCAGTTTTACAGGCAATTTTAAAATACTTGTTCCTAATTTGGCTCTTATAATCTAAATATTGAAACACTTTTTATCTAACTTATTAAGAAAGAAGTGATACTTTTATTTTTCGCACTGAAGTCCACTAACATGAAAAATAAAAACATATGAATGTCCTGTATTGAGCCTATGATAACTTTCTCTAGTTGGCAAGTTCTACTTGTTAACTGGGTATAACTGATATTCTAGAGTATGCCATAGGTATTTGAGAAAACTGTTATACCTTATTAATGTGAGCAATTTTCTTTCTTTGCCTTGAATATTTGTGTGTATGTGTACATGTGTGACAATGATTGAGACAGTCTTGTTACCCAGAATTACACAATGCTATCTGTGAAAATAGGAATTATATGCCTTATCTCTATTATACAAATTCTTCCAGAAGAAACATTAAAAATGTCATCATCTTGACATTCTATCGAAATGAAATTGGCTTCCTTGAAAAAAAAATTGGGCAAAAGATTTTTAGTATTGGCACATGGCAGATGCTCAAGAGCTGTATAATGAATGAACAAACCTATATCCCAACATAGCTGGCCTTAGGTGAAATGCTGACAGTGCTCATGCTATATTCTGACTGCGCATGCTGCTTTCCTCATCTGTTTGTATGTTGGCAGTAACCTTTCAGTGAACCAGCAAATAGAGTAATGTGTTAATTAGAGCTCTTTACTAGAAGGCACTTCATGAGCAAAATGCAAAAAAGTAGAAACTGCTGACACTGAAACCAAAGACTTTCTATTTTCCCAAGTCTCAATGGGTTAGTTGTTTGACCTTTCTGGTCCTCAGACTCCTTATCTGCAAAATGTGAGTGCTGGCCTGAATCTCTGGTGTTAAACTCTCTTTTGTGGAGTTTTAGGAATGAGTGAAAATGGCTTAAGGGCTGCCTCACAGCCTCAGAAATTAGATTTCTGGACTTCCTTCCCTTAGATCCCCTGGTGTTATCTCCTTGGTATTAGCTACTATGGATATTGAGACTACATATAACATTTTGTTTGAAATAAGTCTTTGATAGCTAAAAACATTTGAAAATTACTTAATGTACTTATTAATTTTAACAATTGATTTTTCCACACATTAAATACAATATGTAAAGTATATCATATTTTTTCATTTCACCCTTCAGGTTTTATTAGGTTTCCACATTCATCACTTGTGTTAGGAGGGTTGCTGTGATCCCTGCTTTGTAGGTGAGGAACCAAAGTCTCAGAGCCATTGCATGACATGTGCTGGTCACACAGTAATTGGCAAACAGAAGCTAGAATCCAGACTCCTCTCCCAGTGTTTGCTTCACTATACAATCTCTCCTCCTCTTGTGTCAGATCCAGTCAGACATCTGCCTTTCTCTATTGTAATCTGCAGTTGTTCATTTAACAGATTAATTGGGACTAGCATTTTTATGATACATCTAAACTCAATCTACAAAACTGTCTGTGTAGTTTTATAGGAAGAATATGGATGAGTTTATCCCAAATAGATGTTTTCACCCTAAGTACAATTAGTAGATTCTCAATACCAAATAAAATTTCTTTTCCTGTACAAAACATACCTGAGTGATTTCCAAAGAACACTGAATGCTTATAATCCATCTACAAACTAATCTTTAATTTACCTACACCCATTTTCTCTCACAAGTTGTGATTACCGAGAGTCAGTTGTATTTGTTCCCCAAACTGGTGTTTTTTGGTATTATAACAGTGTAATTTTATTTATTATAAAAATCCATGATATATGGTTTTGAAAGAGCTTTGTGTGTGTGTGACATGTTGAATGCTTTGGGGAGATTTAATGAAGATAAATCACTTTAAAATGCTATCTGATTAAGTAGAGGTGGGAAAATCACAATAAAGAAAAATATAAACATATAGGAGTATTGTCCTGAAAAGTAATCATTAATTTGTTCAATTGATCTAAAAAAAAAAAACACACACACAAAAAGAACCTACTCTATTTCTCACTAGTTGCTTTATTGATACATTCAACTTTTATCCAGGTCCAACACCAGATCCTCAGAGGTGGCATTTAAGGAATGAATCAGTTATTTAGATGCTTGGAGATGTTGAAGGTAACTAACTCAGAGTTAGAGAAGAATATTATTATTAGCCTAGTTACATCCTTAAAAGGTTAAAATATTATATTTTTTATTATTTATTGTCATTATCAAATTTGCAAGTTGTATTGCCCAGAGTTAGAGGATAAATTAAAAAACTAGCTGAACTGAAGGACCAGTAGGACTGGATATGAAGTAATTATCCTGGAATGAAGAAAATTGACATCAGTCCAGAAAATAATGTTTGTCAATCTAAAGTGAAATGGTAATATTTTCATCCTTTAAAGTGTGTCTTTTAAGTCTGTGACTTGAAAATATATGATATTAATGTTGACTTTTACTTATTTTAAAGAAAGATGTTTATATTCCAGAGAATTAAA
This sequence comes from Trichechus manatus latirostris, assembly GCF_000243295.1. Lineage (NCBI taxonomy): Eukaryota > Metazoa > Chordata > Mammalia > Sirenia > Trichechidae > Trichechus > Trichechus manatus. The sequence goes on from NW_004443953.1 coordinate 22,356,373, forward strand.
ACATTAAAAGCAGCCATTAGGCTGCCCTCTCCTTAAATTCACAGAAGAATTGAATAACGTTCTTATGAGGAGCACTTAAAGGAGTGTGTACAAAGTATGCTGGGAGCACAAATGAGAAACTTCAGCTTTTTTTGAAGTGTTAGAAGTGATTGTATAGAGGAGATGTTTGAGTCAAGTCTAAGAGGAGTTTACAAGGTAAGGAGGAGGTGAAAGCATGAAAAGAGTGGTTTGAAAGAACTGTTTGAGGGAGGTCAGACATCTCAGAGTGCACAGCTAGCAGAGGGCAGTGCAGAGAACAATAAAGGTAAGACTGGGAAGGAGAGGGGCTGGGAAGGGGGGACTTCAAGAAAGCAGTGTTCATTGGGTCCTCAGGTTCATCTTAGAGTGGTTTTCGTGTTTTCAGTTTGTGTATGAAACAGCAACCATCCAGAGAATATGTGAAAAACATACTCAGCTGAATGGTGAGAAAACAAACCTTAAATGTTACGTGTTGAGGGATAGAAGAAAAAGAAGACAACTATCATTTCTTCATTGTTTATCCCTTTCAAGACCAAATTATTTTTCGCTTTTAATTTTTTGTTGATTTTATTTTCATAAATGGAATGCATACTGAATCATTGACTGTGTCTGAATTTTTGGTAGGTAATATGGATTTTGAATAATATGTGAGATACATATGTTCTTCTGGACTCTGGGGGTGGGATGCTGGAATGAGAAGCGCAACTTCCAAATAACACACAGGAGCTTGGAAATACACTCACAAGGCTTATCTTGCTGTACCAAAGCCAAAAGAGATAAACGTTTTGCACAATCACAACTCCAGGATGCATTACCTAACACAGTACTCTGTATACACCTTAATTTGTAGCACACACGTTTCTTTGGTTTCAAACAGTTATACACGTCCCCACCTACTGGCAGCACGTACTATCAGGTGGAAAGCAGCTTTCCAAGAAACCCCAGATTTGGAAAATGTAGGCGAATGCTATATGTCCCACAGGTCAAGAAAGGGTTACTCAGCACCAGGCATGGTACTTGGTATTGTTTATGTTCTCAATTACTACTCTGCTATGAGATAGACATTATTAATTTCTTCATTTTAAAGATAAGTTAAGTGAGTCTTATAGATGTTAAGTGACTTGCTCCAAAATTCCCTAACCAGTCAGCGGCAGAACAGGCACTTGACCTCAGACTGTCTAACTTTGGAGGCCACATTGATATGTGACCAGCCAGCTAGGTCACCTTCCACTGGCCTTCATAGTACAAAGCCCAGAGTTGCAGCACTCCAGGGTTTGCCCTTGGTTGTGAGCAAACTTTACGTAGAGCTGGTTGGGAAGGATTGGCTGAGTTGGGAAACAGGGTGGCACAGACCCACATTAACAGGGGCCCAAGCTATGGTTTGGGAGGTCCACTGAGGGGCCAAGTATAGGAAAAAGCTTGACCTAGACCCTTCTGGAGCCCCTACTCCAGACAGAGGTCTGACTGATAACTGACTGACTGAGGAACACTGACCATACTGGACTCATCTGTGGCCCAGATACACTGACCATTCAGGCTACACTAATAACCCAGGTATGTGGATGATTCCAGTTACAAGTATCGTCCTTGCCTGCTTTCTACTTTGAATACACTAAGCTTTGTGGACCTAACATAGACACATGGGTCATACCAGGTTCATCACCCTAAGCAGACTGATCTTCCCAGAAACAACAGCTTCAGGCACAATGACAGTTATAGAAACATCCCAGGAATGTTCTACCTCCCTTCACTCATTTTGCCTTGCCTGCAAGAGGAGTCCAGGCTGAGATCACTCACAGCCCAGGGAGTCATCTTCCTCCCATCCACCCACCCACACACCCACCCATCCATTCATCTTCATATGTATAAACACTAATGTACATTTTCAAGGTTCAGCTCTGAAGTTTTCATCTGTAATTATTCATTTGTCCCATGTGATCAGGCATAAGCCATGCCTCTTAATTTGTAAGTGTTGACACGACAGTAAGAATCCTGTATGTGAATTATACCTGCTTCTGAGCATTTATTTACTTATTCTTTTAAAAAGTGTTGTCAAAATTGCTACAAGGAATAACATTAACCACATGGGATACGTTCAACATAATCCAATGTATTAAAGGATGTTTGAGGATTGTATATATTTTGACTTTGTCATAGGGACAAACTTTCAGTGAAACCTACATCCACCTTTCAACACTGTGTTTAGTCATCGACACACTGTATGTTTCTCTCTCAAGAGTTTTATCGTTGGGCTTCTTAATTGTGTATCTGAGAAAAAAGAAATCGCTAATTGTATTTATATAATAAAATATAAAAATCAATACTTAATAGGCATTGTAATCATATTAATAACTATTAAATTTTGCTATAGTAAATGACAAATTATGGGAACCTATCAGAGGTTTTTCATTGAGGGAGTGACTCTGATTCATCTTTCTGGTTTATATTTAAAAAAAAAAAAAACTAAAATCTACAAAAGCTGTTATAATGCTCTTTTTGTTTAATTTACTCAAACAAATTATTGTAAACTTAAGGAAGCTAGATTACATTATCTTAAATGTTTTAAATTCTTCTTCCAAAGGAAGAAAAAAGAGCTGTTAAAAATTCTTAATTATGATGTCTTAAGACATAAAATGCCTTGCTTGTCCTGATGCTCTTATGCAAACTAGACTATAAATTCAGGTCCTGGCAGAATGATTAATGCATTTACATCAACCCTCAGGGAATGCTGTGGCAAAAGGGTTATAAATGTCTTTAGTTTGCCATACATGGAATAATTACTCTCTTACTTTCAATTTCAGCCTTGAGCCTTAGAAAAATCAAAGGATAGCATGGTCCAGGTGTCTCAAAGAACTCCTATAGCTAGTGTAAAAAATAAGTTTCCCTAAAATCTCTATTTCAAACTATAACAGGACCTGCCTAATTTTTATGGGAACAATGAAAGGGATTCCATAAGGGGCAAGTAAGATTCCTTAACGGCATAGGAACAAGTCGATACGAGAAACATGACTCAGAAGGTGGAAATAATTAGACATTGTCATCCTATGTCCGTTTCCAATTGCTGGCCTTTTGACTTACAGTAATGAGATGTATGCGTGTAGTTTTATTTTTGAAATCTGAAGTCCTTTCAGTGTTTGTAACAGTGTCCTGAACATACAGAGCCTATACCATATATTTTTGACAGGAAGACTCTTCTGGGAAATGGCACCTTAAAAACAATAACAGAAGATAAAATCTGGAAACATTAAACAACATTTTAATACATTTTTTAAAAATACTTTTGCTTCATTAGTTTTCTGTTGATTTCTGTGAGTGTGAGAAATAATCCACATATACAGACACAAAATAATTTTATGTTTTTTAACAGCAGCATTATGTATAATGCTGATGATCTAAAAATAGTCTAAATTTCCATACATGAAGAAATAACTTAAAAAAATTATGGAATATCAGAAGGGAATTTCATTTAATATTTAAACATATAAAAAGAGATGTGAATTGAAGTATAGTGAAGTGGTTCAGAGCTCACTGTTTGGATTACAAAATCAGTGCCACCTCTTAGAAGATGAGTGAACTGGAAAAGTGACTTAAGTGCTCTGGGCCCCCTTTCTCTTATCTTAAAAATTAGATGATATAGTCATTTCCTGAAAAGTTAGTTGTGATTACTAAATGTGAAATGACATATATGAAGCACTAAATTTAACATCTGATATAAGAGGTGAATAAATGTTACCTATAATTAGTTGCATTGGGCAAATCTGCTGCAAAACACCTCTTTAAGGTGTTGAAAAACAAAGATATCACCTTGAAGACTAAGGCACGCCTGACCCAAGCCATGGTATTTTCAATAACATCATGTGCATGCGAAAGCCAGACAACGAATAAGGAAGACTGAAGAAGAACTGACGCCTTTGAATTGTGTGGTGTTGGCAAAGAATATTGAATATACCATGGATCCGCCATGAGTCGGAACCAACTGGAAGTACACGGGTTCGTGATGAGTCGGAACCAACTCAAAGGCACCTAACAGCAACAACATAGTTATTATATTAAAATATATTTACGCAAATTATTACTTGCCATTGTTATAAGAAGTTCTATGAGAGAAAAGGACAGGGGGCTATGGGAGCATGTAACTAGGTAACTTGGCTCTATATAGATGTCAGGAAAGATACCCTAAAGAAGTAGAATTCAAGGACAATTTAAGGTCCTGGAGGATGAGTGGACCCCTGCTGGTGCAGCAGTTAAGAGCTCAGCTGCTAAACAAAAGGTTGGCAGTTTGAATCCACCAGCTGCTCCTTAGAAAGCCTATAGGGCAGTTCTAGTCTGTCTATAGGGTTGCTATGAGTCGGAATTGGCTGGACGGCAATGGGTATTTTTGATAACGGAGGATGAGTAGGAATTAGTAATAGCATTTCTTGGTGACCACTTTTATAGTTATGTAAAAAGTAAAGAGAAATACTGTATCTGATCGATTATTCTAGTCATTAGAAATATGTACCCCTCACTGCAGATGACTGAGGTGTAAATTTGACTTTTTGACTTACAAATCAGTCTCATGAGTGCTTAGTAAGCAGAAATTAATCCCCTGAAAAGCAAATGATGTGATACTTAATAAAATGGAGTTTGGGTATCTGCAAATTCGGGTACTAATGGTGGTCTTGATGAATGATCCCACTGCTGATTTCCTGTTTGACACTGCCTCCCTGTGTGACACTGTTTTCAAGTACAATATCAATTTTATGAAAGGCAACGCATTATGTTTTCTATAATTTCCCACGATCTTGTTTGCATCTTATTTTCACAATTTAGTTTAATTCACCTATGTTTCAGGTGCTGTCATACTAGGCAGCTGAGTGTTAGAGTCCTTGCTCAAAGACATTCAGTGGAAATTATATATACATATAATGTGTGTGTGTATATATATATACATATATCAAGTACAATAACTGATGTTGTACGGGATTCTAAGATAGCATACACTAGAGGCACTTAGCCCAGGATGTTGGGCCAGGGAAGGTCTCTGAAAAGGCTGATTCTTGGAGAGTAAGATTTAGTTAATACATAGACGCTAATAGGAGGGAGCCCTATTTACTTTTTATATTTATGACAACATTGTGAGTTGTAATATCTAGGTTGATGGTTTCATCCCTAATTTTATACTTCAAAAAACAATTTTAAAACATTGTTTCCTTCTTGTAATGGAGATCTAAGGCAAAATAACAATTTGACAAGCAAATAATGCTTGTTTAACAAACATTGGCATTAACAATTCACTTACCTAAAAAATGTGTTAGTCAAGGTCAACAGTATTTTAAATGATAGTCAAATGTTAGCCAAGTAGTATTTAATCTTATGTTTCTATGGAACATTTGATCTCATATTTCAAATTTGTGTATATATAGGTGCACACATTTTTTTTATCGCTTTTATCTCTGAATGCCAAACTTCATAGACTCAAGGGGCATCCAGTGGTATGTTGATCAGGTTTTAGGGGATGAAACCAAAAGGTGGGCAGTTCAAATTCACCAGCCACTCCTTGGAAACCCTATGGAGCAGTTCTTCTCTGTCCTATAGGGTTGCTATGGGTTGGAATCGACTTGACAACAATGGGTTTGGTTTATATATATGTATACACACACACGGATACATATACATATATATATAGAGAGAGAGAGAGAGAGAGAGAGACCGAAAGAGCCCCGGTGGTTCAGTGGTTAAGTGCTTGGCTGCTAACCAAAAGGTTGTTAGTTTGAACTGCTTCCAGCGGCTCCACAGAAGAAAGACGTGGCAGTCTGCTTCCGTATAGATGACAGCCTTGAAAACCCTGTGGGGCTGTTCTACTCTGTTACACTGGGTCACTATATGTCAGGATCAACTCAATAGCACCGATCAACAACACATATTATACAAATAAATAAGTAATATATACGTATACACATATATTGCTGTTGTTGTTGCTATAAGTTGCTGTCAGTCGATTCTGACTCATGGCAAACTCATCTGTGCAGAGTAGAACTGCTCCATAGGGTTTACAAGCCTGTAATCTTTCAGAAGCAGATCTCCAAGTCTGTTTTCCGAAGCACCTCTGGGTGGGTTGGAACCACTAACTTTTTGGCTAGTAGTCAAGCCCTTCAAGGAGGCCTGGTTGCACAGCAGTTAAGAGTTCAGCTGCTAACCAAAAGGTCGGCAGTTCAAATCTACCCACTGCTCCTTGGAAACCCTATAGGGTAGTTCTACTCTGTCCTATAGGGTTGCTACGAGTCCTAATTGACTGGATAGCAATGAGTAGTCAAGCACTTAACTGTTTGTGTCTCTCTCCATATGTACACATACATGCATATATACATTAACTAATTGGGTGATACTAAACACATATTTTATAAACTTATTATTAAACTAGTCATTGCCAATAAAGAAACAAACCTAAATAGATGGATTATGCAGTCCAGTTTGGTGAAATTTTGTGTATATAAACTTGGCATTTATCTGTCATTCATAATTATTGTTTTATCATTTTGGTTTATGGGAATTAAATTTTGTTAACCTTTACCTATTCCAACAATTTAAAAACAACTCACTAAAACAGTGTGTATTGCACATGGTTTCTTTTCTCTAATACAGCATCTTTTTTAGCTTTAAAGCAATGCTTCTCAAAGAAATTTCACATGAATGACCTTTTTTTATTCAGCTCTAAAAAAAGAAAGAAAAAGATCCCCTTCAAGATGTTTTGCACAAAGTATGCATATAAATTGGAATAAACTAGATGGCAGTGGGTTTGGTTTGATTTTTTTTAATTTGAATATTCTTATTTCATACTGTTTCCCTTTATCTGTAGGAAGTAGATATGCTGCTTTCTCAAGTAAATACATGACAGGTACTGGACACAGATGGGAAAATTTGATCCAAGTCTCCTTTTCCTATTTTCTCTCTTTTTACTAGACTCAACTCCTTTCTCCTTCTCAGACTCGTTTCAAATGTCACAAATTGAGATACCTTGCTGTCTTAGTTATCTAGTGCTGCTATAACAGAAATATCACAAGCGGATGACTTTAACAAAGAGAAATTTATTCACTCACAGTCTAGTAGGCTACAAATCTGAAATCAGGGTTCCAGCTCCAGGGGAAGCCTTTCTCTCTTTGTCAGTTCTGGAGGAAGGTCCTTGTCATCAATCTTCCCTTGGTCTAGGAGCTTCTCTGCCCAGGAACCCCCAGTCCAAAGGATGCATTCTGCTCCTGGTACTGCTTCCTTGGTGATGTGAGATCCCCCACCCCGTTTCTCTGCTTACTTTTCTCTTTTATATCTGAAAAGAGATTGACTTATGACATAACCTAATCTTGTAGAATGAGTCCTGCCTCATTAACAGAACTGCCTCTAATCCTACTTCATTAACATCATACAGGTAGGGTACGTAGGAAAATCGCATAAGATGACAAAATGGTGGACAATCACACAATACTAGGAATCATGGTCTAGCCATCTTGACATATTTTGCGGGGATACTATTCAGTCCATGACATTTCACCCTTTGGCACTCAAAAACTCATGTCCTTGCCACATGTAACATATATTCACCCCATCATATCATAGTAAGTCTTAAATCAACTCCAAGTCCAAAATCTCATCTTCTGAAAAATTCCTTTTCATCTGTGAAATCTAGAATATAAGTTTATCTGCTTCCCAAGTACAATGGTGGAACAGGCACAAGGTATGACATTTACATTACAAATGGGAGAAATTGGAGGGAAAGAAGGGATAACAGGCACTAAGCAAGTCAGTAGAACATATTACATTAGCCCTCAAGGCTTGAAAATAATCCTCTGTTCTCTGAGACCACTTAGACAATGGCTCTGCCCTACAGACTCTAGGTATTACCCACACTGTCCGGACTCTGAGGGGAAGCTCCTCGGCCCTGGGCTTCAGCTCCCCATTCCAGGCACACTGGAACTGCAGCTCTGCTCTCTCGGACTTGGGCAGCCCCAGAGGCCATGGCTCTACCCTTTCAGACCCCAGAGGTTCAGGCTCTCACCTTTGAGAATAAGGCAGATCTGCTTCCTGCGTTCCTTGGCCTTTTAGCCCCTCAGGGCTCACCAACCACATCTGCTCTTCTGTGGTAAGTGTTCTAAAGCTCTGTAGCTCCACTGATAAGTGCCTGGAGTCACACCATTCTGCCAGTAAACATCTGCCTGAAGGCACTCAGCTCTCACGCTCTGTAGGTCACCAAGCCTAGCTCCACCGATAAGTGCTCAGAGGCACCCCACTCTTCCAGGAAACCTCCTGTGCAAAGGCACTCAGCTCTCTCACTCCGTGGGTGGGCTCCATCGCTTCTCGCACAGGTGTCCTGGTTCTGCATCTGCTTCTCACTGTCTGTGCCATCTCCATTGTAAAAGCTCTCCTCATTCCTTTGAAGTCTTCACCAGAATTGTCTGATGTCCATATTTCCACCAACAGTCTCTTCAAGGCAATCTAGGCTTATACTATTAGGCATTTTGAAACTCTTCCAACCTCTATCCATTCACAGTTTCAAAACCACTTCCACACTTTAGGTATCTGTTAATGAAGCACCTGACTCTCTTGGTACCAAATTCTGTCTTAGTTATCTCTCTGTTATAAAAGAAATACCACAAGTGGATGGTTTTAACAAACAGAAATTTATTCTCTCACAGTCTAGAAGGCTAGAAGTTAGAATTCAGGGCACCAGCTCCAGAGGAAGGCTTTCTCTCTGTCAACTCTGGAGAAAGTTCCTTGTCATCAATCTTCCCCTGGTCTAGGAGCTTCTCTGCGCAGCGACCCCAGGTCCAAAGGATGCACTCTGCTCCCTGTGCTGCTTTCTTGGTGGTATGAGATCCCCCTGTCTCTCTGCTCACTTCTCTCTTTTATATCTCAAAAGAGATTGGCTTAAGACACAACTTCATCTTGTAGATTGAGTCCTGCCTAATTAACATAACTACCTCTAATCCCATATCATTAACATCATAGAGATAGGATTTACAACACATAGGAAAATCACATCAGATGACAAAATGGTGGACAATCACACAATACTGGGAATCATGGCCTAGCCAAACTGACAGATGTTTTTGGGGACACAATTCAATCCATGACACTTGCTAAATTATCTGGAGTTATTTTCAATAATTTTGAATGGGAAACTTTCAGAAGTGTGTGTAGATGTGCACACATCTGTGTGTGTATATGGCAAGTGCCTTTGTCTTGTGGTAAGTTTAATAAATGAGATTTACTAGAAGGTGAAATATTGTCATATATTGAATAAACCAAACTCTGGAACTTCATATGAATTTTCTTTAACTACAAACATAAACCACTAGTAATTTAAGAATGAATTTTATACATTAAACATTTTTAATTGTGATATTTAAATGGCAAATACATCAGAGAACAAGTAACAAATAAGCACACACTGAATATAAAAAGTTTTAAAAAACATAAAAAATTGTAAACTACTTCTTATATTGTTGACTGATATATGTATGCCCCTCTCCCCAAAATAAAACACCCACCCTAATTTATGTTCATGTTTGTTTGGATTGTTGATATCTATTCCTAGCTATGAATTTAAATAGGTCTCATGTAGTAATTTTTGAAAAACCTTTGGACTTCTGTGGAGTGTTACTTATGTTATTTGGCCAGTAGTTTTCATACTATTGTTGCTACTGTTGTTAGGTGCCATCAAGTTGGTTCCAACTCATAGCTACCCCATGTACAACAGAACAAAATACTGTCCAGTCCTTCGCAATCCTCACAATCATTGTTATGCTTGAGCCCATTATTGCAGACTGTGTGCCATTCCATCTTGTTGAGGGTCTTCCTCTTTTTTGCTGACCCTCTACTTTGCCAAGCATGATGTACTTCTCCAGGGACTGATTCCTCCTAATAACATGTCCAAAGTATGTGAGACATAATCTCGCCATCTTTGCTTCTAAGGAGCATTCTGGTTGTACTTCTTCCAAGACAGATTTGTTCCTTCTTTTCACAGTCCATGGTATACTCAATATTCTTTGCCAACACCACAATTCAAAGACATCAATTCTTCTCTGGTCTTCCTTATTCATTGTCCAGCTTTTGCATGCATATGAGGTGATTGAAAATACCATGGCTTCAAGGTGACATCTTTGCTTTTTAACACTATAAAGAGGGTTTTTGGAGGCGATTTGCCTGATGCAATGTATCTTTTGATTTCTTGACTGCTGCTGCCATGGGTATTGATAGTGAATCCAAGTAAAATGAAATCTTTGACAATTTCAATCTTTTCTTTGTTTATCATGATGTTACTTATTTATCCAGTTGTGAGCATTTTTGTTTTCTTTATGTAGAGGTGTAATCCATATTGAAGACTGTGGTCCTTGATTTTCATCAGTAAGTACTTCAAGATCTCTTCACTTTCAGAAAGCAAGGTTGTGTCATCTGTACAATGCAGGTTGTTAATGAGTCTTCCTACAATCCTGATGCCCCATTCTTCTTCATATAGTCCAGCTTTTTGGATTATTTGCTCAGCAAAGATTGAATACGTATGGTGAAAAGATACAACCCTGATGCACACCTTTCCTGACTTTAAACCATGTAGTATCTCCTTGTTCTGTTTGAACAATTGCCTCATAATCTATGGACAGATTCCTCAAGAGCACAATTAAGTGTTCTGGAATTCCCATTCTTCACAGTGTTATCCATAATTTGTTATGATCCACACAGTTGAATGACTTTGCATGGTCAATAAAACACAGGTAAACATCTTTCTGGTATTCTGTGCTTTCAGCCAGGATCCATCTGACATTAGTAATGATATCCCTGGTTCCACGTCCTCTTCTGAATCTGGCTTGAATTTCTAGCAGTTCCCTGTTGATATACTGCTGCAGCCACTTTTAAATGATCTTCAGTAGAATTTTACTTGCTTGTGCTATTAATGATATTGTTTGATAATTTCTGCACTCAGTTGGATCACCTTTCTTGGGAAAAGGCATAAATATTGATCTCTTCCAGTTGGTTGGCCAGGTAGCTGTCTTCCAAATTTCTTGTCATAGATGAGTGAGCACTTCCAGCGCTGCATCCATTTGCTGCAACATCTCAATTGGTATTCCTTCAATTCCTGGAGCCTTACTTTTCACCAATGACTGTAGTGCAGCTTGGACGTCTTCCTTCAGTACCATCGGTTCTTGAACATATGCTACCTCCTGAAATTAAAACCCTGGTGGTGTAGTGGTTAAGTGCTATGGCTGTTAACCAATAGGTCAGCTAGTTCAAATCCACCAGGCGCTCCTTGGAAACTCCATGGGCCAGTCCTACTCTGTCCTATAGAATCGCTATGAGTTGGAATCGACTCAACAGCAATTGGTTTGGTTTTTTTGGTTTGAAATGGTTGCATGTCAACCAGTTCTTTTTGGTATAGTGACTCTGTGTATTCCTTCCATCTTCTTTTCATGCTTCCTGTATCATTTAATATTTTCCGTGTAGAATCCTTTAATATTGCACCTTGAGGCTTAAATTTTTTCTTCAGTTCTTTTATCTTGAGAAATGCAGAGCGTGTTCTTCCCTTTTGGTTTTCTAACTCCAGGTCTTTGGACATGTCATTATAATACTTTACTTTGTCTTCTCGAACCACCCTTTGAAATCTTCTTTTCAGCTCATCATTTCTTCCTTTTACTTTAGCTACTCTGTGTTCAAGAGCAATTTGCAGAGTCTCTTCTGACATCCATTTTGGTCTTGTCTTTCTTTCCTGTCTTTTTAATGATCTCTTGCTTTCTTCACGTAAGATGTCCTTGATGTCATTCCACAACTCATCTGGTCTACGGTCATTAGTGTTCAACACATCAAATCTACTCTTGAGATGGTCTCTAAATTCAGGTGAGATATACTCAAGGTCATACTTTGGCTCTCATGGACTTGTTCTGATTTTCTTCAGTTTCAACTTGAACTTTCATATGAGCAATTGATGATCTGTTCTGCATTTGGCCCCTGGCCTTGTTCTGACTGATGATATTGAGCTTTTCCATTGTCTCTTTCCACAGATGTAGTAAATTTGATTCCTATGTATTCCATCTGGCGAGGTCCACGTGTATAGTCGCCATTTATGTTGGTGAAGAAAAGGTATCTGCAATGAAGAAGTCGTTGGTCTTGCAAAATTCTATCATGTGATCCCCAGCATTGTTTCTATCACCAAGGTCATATTTTCCACCTACCTATCCTTGTTCTTTGTTTCCAACTTTCACATTCCAAGCACCAGTAATTATCAATGTGTCCTGATTGTGTATTCGATCATTTTCAGATTGCAGAAGTTGGTAAAAATCTTCAATGTCTTCATCTTTGGTCTTAATAGTTGGTGTGTAAATTTGAATTATAGTCTTATTAACAGGTTTTCCTTGTAGGTGTATAGATATTATGCTATCACTGACAGAGGATAGATCTTGAAACGTTCTTTTTGATGATGAATACAGCTCCATTCCTTTTCAAGTTGTCATTCCCTGCATAGTAGATGATTTAATTGTCCAATTCAAAATGGTCAATACCAGTCCATTTCAGCTCACTAATGCCTAGGATATCGATGTTTATGTGTTCAATTTCATTTTTGATGATTTCCAATTTTCCTAGATTCATACTTTGTACATTCCACCTTCCGATTATTAATGGATATTTGTAGCTGTTTCTTCTCAGTTTGAGTCTTGCCACATCAACAAATGAAGGTCCCGAAAGCTTGACTCCATCCACGTCATTAAGGTCGACTCTACTTTGAGGAGGCAGCTCTTTCCCAGTCCTCTTTTGAGTGCCTTCCAATCTTAAGGGTTCGTCTTCCCACACTATATCAGACAATGTTCATCTGCTATTCATAAGGTTTTCACTTGCTAATTCTTTTCAGAAGTAGACAGCCAGGTCTTTCTTCTTAGTCTGTCTTAGTCTGAGAGCTCAGCTGAAACCTGTCCACCATGTGTGACCCTGTTGTTATTTGAATACCAGTGGCATAGCTTTCAGCATCACAGCGACACACAAGCCCCCACAGTATGACAAAGTAACAGATGCGTAGGATATACTAATACACTACTCTTACTATGTTAATAAACCTTAACTTTCAGGAAATATTTTAGTCTCCTGTCTCAAGTTAAATGGCAACGCAAAAGATGTTTAGGTCTATAATGTGGCAAAAGCAGTTAACGTTGACTCAGAACCAAAAGATATTTTGTTTGTAAGAAAAAAGATACAGAATTTGTATCTTTCCTGTCATTTGTTTCTGCTGTGATTCATTTTCATAGCCAGTGACATAAAGATAAAATTTTTCCCATATTTACCTCAAACAAGAATTTTAAATCCTAGATTTATGAGATTTGTACATTATATAAAGCCCAATAAAGGGTATTGTAAATGTATGGGTATTGTAAATTGCTGACTGAATTAATACATTTTGTGAATGGACAGCAATCTTAAAGATCATTTAGTCAAGGAAATACAAACAGAAAGAGAAAAAACTGATGCTGATGGAGGTGAAATAATTTTCCAGTAAGTACCCAGATAAATAGTGCGAAGACAAGGGATTTGTCTTAATATCTAGACCCTTTCCATTGGCAGCAACAAAGGGGATAAAATATTTTATAGTATTATTACAGTAATTCTATTACTTTTTTTTATTTTTAACAAGATGAAGTCCAAGTTCCTCATCAGGGAATACAAAGTCTTCCTTACTCTACCTGCTACTCACACCTTTTGGCCTGTTTTCCAATGTTCTTTTCTTCAAATCATCTATTTCATGAACACTTATATTGCCCTAATGGAGCAGGGTATTTTCAAGCTTCTGTGGTTTTTTCATGCTGTTTCCTCTGACTGGCCTAACTCTCCTGGCCCTTTTTTATCAAGTGAACGTCTCCATTCTTAAAGGTCTCTTCCCACATGACCCTCAAGATGGGTTCAGTCTCTTCTTAGGTACTGCCATCGAAGTCCCCTCTTCTCTCCATAAGCATATAACTGCTTTGAGGGAAAACAAGTTATCTAGTTTTGTCTTCAGATTCTCAATTTTAACACAGTGTCTGGCAATCTGTTTCTGAATGGTCAGAGCTTTGAAAGCCCCATGGAGCGGCTCTACTCTGCAAACATGTGGTCAGCATAAGCTGGAATCAACTTGACGGCAACTAACAACAACAACTGGTACATATTATGCCACTAACAAGACTTGAACTAAAGGGAATTAACAATGGGAACTCATATTAATGTGTTTACCTAAAATTTTCATTTTACCTGATAAAAAAATATAATTTATTCTATGCTTGATATTTAAAAATCAAAACCCAAAAACCAAACCCATTGCCGCTGAGTCGATTTCTACTCATAGTCACCCTATAGGACATAGTAGAACTAACTGCCCCATAGGGTTTTCAAGGAGTGGCTGGTGGATTCCAACTGCTAACTTTCTGGTTAGCAGCTGTAGCTCTTAACCAGTGTTCCACTAGGGCTCCATTTAAAGCAAGGGATTTAAAAATACAATTTATATATTATATTCAAATTATTTATTAAAATACGGATATTTCGTTTCCTCTTAATCTCGGTTAAGTGTTATTTTACCTAATTTTTTTTCTCTGCTTTATATTTGATATCTCCTTTTCAACTGAATGTTCTTGGAAGAAAAATAGTGCAAATAGTCTATATACTTATTACTCTAGATCACCAATTTCTAAGTCATAGAATTTTAAAACTAAATAGCATTTTAGGGATTAACTCATCCAAGGCACTCATGCTATAGTTATTCTCAGAAAGGCTGTATGTGTTGCCTTATATCCAAGCTCTTTCAACTACACAATATTGCCTTTTCTACTGAATAATTACCAAAAGTTAACTATTCCAATAAATCTCAAAGGTCCAGAAGGAAGATAATCCATTTGATTTGAATTAAGATTCATTTATCAGTACCTGTGGCTTACATATTCAAATGGTAGACTAAGTCACTGAGAAAGCCCTGGCTCAGGCTTCGTAGGTAATAGGCATATACACACAAATTCAATACTTTTGGAATTAGTTTCCTGTCTTGGGGTCCATTTTGTTAGGGATCTCCCTTGCACTATACACCTTGTATTAGGCATCTCTTAATTGTTCTGGGCATATAGTATCCAAGAGGAATCATTTTGATTCCCCACAAATTTATTTGGAGTTCTAAGAGCTTATCCATTACTGCTCCTGCCCTAGAGATTGGCTACTTACTCCTGCTGCTAATTGCTGGATACTTTTTTGAGTAGAACATGATGTACTGCCTTATCTGCCTTTAGTTAGTTATTTTCCAACTTTGGTCATGACTTACCAATTAGATTGGTTTACTTGAATACTGATCCTCATCTAAAGCAAACAATTCATTATGACTTTTTATAAAGTGAGGGTCTATTGATTATCAACTGTGTGATGAGCCCCGTGGAGAGATCAACACCTTGAAATTTAGTTCTGCCTCACCTTGTCTGCCCACCACACCTCCACAACACCACTGCTCACATCACTGAGATTCATCAAGTTTCAAGACCAAGCTGGTGTCCATGAGTTGTATATACTCAGATCTAGAATTGTACACATCAATACATATGATCTTAAATCCCTGGGGAAATTTTTTGAAAGCCTGCTCAAGAGATGGTGCCTTACAAAACAATAGCAACAAAAGACAAGATCAGATAATATCAAACAGAAGCCAATACATTTTCTTAAAAAAAAAATCTTTTGCTTCATTAGTTTTATTGTTATTTCTTTGAATATAATAAATAATTCACATATAAACACACAAAGGAATTTAATCTTTTAATAGCAGAATTATGTATAATGCTGACAACCTAAAAATAGTCTAAATGTTCATCCCTGAGGGAATTACTAAAAAAATTATGGAATATCAACAGGAAGGAATACCATTTAATATATAAAAAACCTATTACCATCATGTTGAGTCAATTCTGACTCATGGCGACCCTACAGGACAGAGTAGAACTGGCCCATAGAGTTTCCATGGAGCGCCTGGTGGATTCAAACTGTTGACCTTTTGATTAGCAGCCGTAGCACTCAGCCACTATACCACCAGGGTTTCCACATTTAATATATTGATATACTGTATTTAAAAAGATGTGTACTGAAGTACAGTGAAGTGGTTCAAAGTTTGGATTATAAAATCAGTGCCACTTCTTATAAGATGAGTAAACTGGGAGAGTGACTTAAGTGCTCTAAGCCCATTTTTTTCATTTGAAAAATTAGATGATAATAGTATTTTTCTGAAAAGTTAGTTGTGATTACTAAATGTGAAATGTCATATACAAGGTACTTAGTTCAACATTTGATGTAAGAGCTGAATAACTGTTAGCTGTAATTAGTTATTAATTTTCTCTGAGTGTCAGTATGTCAGATCTCTGCTAGATTATAGAGATGATAAGATGAATAACAAAGAATTCCTAAATTTGAGGGGCTCACATCCAGATGGAGAAAAATATCTAAACTGTGAAACACATATTGAATTTTCAAACCATTTTTACAGATACCATTCAATTTCATCCCCATACCTGAAATTAGGTTTATGAAACAATATTAAAGTAAAAAACAGAATATAAAATCTAGGAAATATGCACTGATTACGATTATGCAAACTGAACGAAGATATCAAGCAAAATAAATTGATGTTTGCTAGGTTTATTCATGTAAAATTACCTAAATTCTTTAAAAATAAGAATACAATAAAATCAGTAGCATGTATAAATTATTTTAAGAATCTAGCATGTGTTTAGGGACCAAAAATATGGGTTTAATGAGAGAAAAATAACTAAGCAAAGATGTGTCCTTTTTCAGGGTAGAATCATAGAATATTCCTGATAACAGGCTCTTACATATAATTTTGCTGAAAATCTTCAGTTCATAGACTCTGAAGTTTGGAAATGTCTAAAGACTTGTTCAAAATATTTAAGTAAGTATAATAGAAGAAAATCTACTGGTGTCTAGGCCTGAGGTCTCTTCTCTAAACCATAAATTCACTTCTTGAATTAATTTTTGGTTACCTTCCAACGAGTTTTAATGTACACAAGGCCATTTTCCACTCGTCTCCAAGTCATGGAATATGTAAAACTTGTACCATTGTCTATGTTAACACACTTTCAAAATTAACCCTCTTAAAGATTTCATTAAAAGGTAACATTAATATTTAAATACAATATTTTTAAATTCACACTATTTATTAAAGGCACAGCACTGAAAATTAGCACAAGTCTACAGAACTAATCTCTAAAATCAATAAACTATAATTTTTAAAAGTTTAATTTTGTAAAGACCTATAAGGCATAGTAGAAAATATTTTGAAGGCTGATAAAATTGATTAATAGATGCCACACTGGTCGCTACCATGTTTACTATACAATTACATTGGTATCTCCTTTTATTGGCCTTCTTATTGCTTTGAAATTTCTTTTCTAGATTTGGCAAATGAGCCAATAAAGTAAATTTTAAATCATTGCCATCAGTGTGGAAATACGGATTTTAAAAACTATCTTTGGCCATGTATTTGACTATATTTTAGGTCATATAGAGGGAAAATAGCTCTTAGAGGTTGAAGGTACCCCTACAGCATTTTATTCTTTCTTGGAGATCTTTACTTGTATCCCTTTTTTATTAGAAAGCATATTATTTCCTAAAAAGCTAATGGAGAACATTTGAATAAGAATCCAAATATTTTCCTGGCTTTCATTGAAAAGGAGGTAGTGTCTTGGCTTAGGAAAATTTCTGATTTTATTATACATTTAGAAAGCATCCAGCATATTTTCTATACAGGCAACACAATCTTTGAAGCCATCTGCAGTTTGCCACAAATTTATACGTTAAATTGATGGAAAAATGAGCTGCTGACAGACATGTTTTTTTTTCTAAATTGATATTTGAGGATGGTGCAGCCAAACTACTTGGCATGAAATCGCAAAGGAAATATGATTGTGTATCTACAGTAAACAACTCTATATGGCAACACAAGCTAGACATGCTTAAAATCTAATTTTACTAGGGCTCTTAAGATCTATCTTATAATCTTTAATATAACTTTGCATTACACTTTAAAAAAAACTAGAGTAATTTTTTTAAATCTTTTATCTATGTAGATAGAGGCATTCCAACTTTGCACGTCTTCTCAACAAAGCAAGTGACATCTTAAAATAGGCACTACTCTGAGTGATTTACATGTATTAATTTATTGAAGTTTCAGGTATAAGATCTCCTTTTAACTACCTCCCCCACCCCCAAGAAAAATCCATCAGAAAATAATCTGTGTTAGATAATAGATAGGGACATTTTTAATTTCAAATTACTTTTCAGTATTTGGACTCTATGTTTTGACGTTATTTTGCTAAATTAACTGAGATTTTTTTCCATTATATATACGCACAAATGCACACACGCACGTGTGCACACACACATAATGCTTCAAAGGATAAAAATGTTGGTATTTCGTTTTTTGTTTTTGTTTGTTTACTTTCTTCTAATTCATTTTTTGGAGGCTAAATAGCAGTAGTGTTTAAGGGTATGAGGAAAAGACATCTGCATGATCTCAGTACATTATTTTTTAAAAAAGGAAAGGTATTCTCAAACAAACTTTTTTGAATTCCACAATCTACATTTGTGCTCTTGCTTTTCTTTTAGTGCCTAATTTATCAGTACTATTTGAGCAGTCAGGAAATCAAAACACACATTGCTTTGGGCAAATCTGCTGCAATAGGCCTCTTTAAAGTGTTGGAAAGCAAAGATGTCACCTTGAAGATTAAAGTGTGCCTGACCCAAGCCATGGTATTTTCAATTGTATCACATGCATGTGAAAGCTGGACAACGAATAAGGAAGACCAAAGAAGAATTGATGCCTTCAAATTGTGGTGTTGGCGAAGAATATTGAATATACCATGGACTGCCAAAAGAACAAACAAATCTGTCTTGGAAAAAGTACAACCTGAATGCTCCTTAAAAGGATGGCAAGACTACGTCTTACACACCTTGAACATGTTATCAGGAAGGATCGATCCCTGGAGAAGACATCATGCTTGGTAAAGTAGAGGGTCAGCGAAAAAGACAAAGACCCTGAATGAGATGGATTGACACAGTGGCTGCAACAATGGGCTCAAGCATAACAACGATTGTGAGCATGGTACAGGATGGGGCAGTATTTCGTTCTGTGGTGCATAAGGTTGCTATGAGTTGGAACCGACCTGAAGGCACCTAACAACAACAACAATTTGGGCATTTAATTAACCCGATCAACACATAGGCTGATTGAGTTAATTATTAGCTCCTAATATGTGGGGCTTCACTGCTGAATGAGAGGTAATTGCTGCCTTCAGAGGAGTGTTTTGCCACCCCTGCATGGGAATGTTCTTTCTCCATAGAGACCTAGATGCCAAAGATGAAGCTCTGTAGATATTAATTCAGCCCCAAAGACACCTAGATAGGTACCTTGAGTAGCAACACTAAACCCACATTAAGTCCTCAACCTTCCAGAGTTACAATTTCCTGCTTGTTGCTGTTATTTTTGTTATCCACTCCCCACCAGCTAGCTCTGTGATCTACATGCCCTGCGAGCAAAACTATGTGAATTATATACCGAACATATGCTAATATAATTTTTTTTTTTTAAAGCATTTGGAATTAGTTTTGCATGTACAGTTTGTCAGGGAAAAAAACAACTCTAAACAGCAGCTACACTGCTTAATGGAAACTAAATATTATCACAATAATCTAGGCTAAATTAAGTAATATGAGAAATAGTTTTAAAACTTTAGTATTATATTAGCTCTTTTATACTGTGAAGAACATTTATCTTGTTTGATTCACAAACACACAGATTATGCCACTTTAGTAATCCTATAACCACTCAGCTGTAACTCTTCACACTCAAATATTTCTCCCTGCAAGCCATGTGTTGTTTGGGAGAACTAACGACAACTTTATACAATACTTACAATTACCATGCAAAACACTCAGCTAGGCCTGAAGCCCTGTGAATTTGTCCAATTTCAGGTTTCATTAAAACTTAAATGTCAGCGTAGTTCTATAAAATACACAGCTGTTTGCAAAGAGGCCATACATTCCAAACGATGGTTCTGGATTTGATTTCTTGAAAAAGATAGTGCATGTGAGATGTTAAATTTTGATTGATTTAGCCACATGTTATTCAGATAGAAAATTGAAATTTTTATAAAACTGATTTTGTGAAGTTTCTCAGTCTACATGAATTTGAAATTAAAAAAGAGAACTAGCTTTGAGTATGATATTTTACAGTGAAAAATAAGAGGAATTCAACAGATGTTCATTGAGCATCTATTAGATGTTAGGCACTGTTCTAGGCCATTGGGATACAGGTGTAAACGAAAGAAGGAACATTCCTCCCCTTATTCCACTTTCACTGTACTGGGAGAGACAGACAACAAAAAGTGATATATTGTAATATCACGCAGTAATATATGATATGGGGGAGAAAAGTTGGACAACAGTGTAGAGAGTCACACAGAAGCAGGGGATGAGGATGGTGTTCATGTATAGTTAGGTGATAAAGAAAAGCTTCTTGGATAAACAGAAGGATGAGTAGAGACCTGAATGAAGTGAGGGGTGAGCCAAGGAGGAGAGTTTTTTAGGCAGAGAGAACAGCAAAGGCCCTGGGGTAGGGACCTACTTGGCGAGTTCCAGGAACATCAGTAGGCAATGTTGATGGATTGCTGTAATGAACAGGGAGAGTGTTAGAAAACAAAGTTAGAGAAATAGCCAGGCCCAGGTCATGTAAGGCATTTAGGCCATGTTGTTTTTGTTAGATGCCATCAAGTTGGTTTCCACTCATAGTGACCTTAGGTAGTACAGAACGAAACATGGCCCGATCCTGTGCCATCCTCACAATCGTTGCTATGCTTGAGCTTATTGTTGCAGCCACTGTGTCAATTCATCTTGTTGAGGGTCTTTCTCTTTTTCACTGACCCTCTACTTTACCAAGCATGATGTCCTTCTCCAGGGACTGTTCCCTCCTGATAACATGTCCAAAGTATGTAAGACAGATGTAAGACAGAGTCTCACCATCCTTACTTCTGAGGAGCAGTCTGGTTGTACTTCTTCCAAGAAAGATTTGTTCGTTCTTTTGGCAGTCCATGGAATATTCAATATTTTTGCCAACACCACAATTCGAAGCAATCAATTCTTCTTTGGTCTTCCTTATTCATTGTCCAGCTTTCACTTGCATATGAGGCGATTGAAAATAGTATGGCTTGAGTCAGGTGCACCTTAGTCTTCAACGTGAGGTCTTTGCCTTTCAACAATTTGAAGAGGTCTTTTGCGGCAGATCTCCCCAATGCAATGTGTCTTTTGATTTCTTTTTTCTTTTCTTTTTTTTTTTTATTGTACTTCAGGTGAAGGCTTACAGAACAAATAGTTACTCATGAAACAGTAGTACACATATTGTTCTATGACATTGGTTAACAACCCCACAACATGTCAACCCTCTCCCTTCTAAACCTTTTTTTTTTTTTTTTG
>NW_004443953.1:22385759-22416788 GCF_000243295.1 Trichechus manatus latirostris
GATGAGAGACTATGAAATGGAGAAAAACAAAAAGGGTAAGAGGAAGGAAAAAAAGAAAAGATTGAATAAATAAAAATCGGAAAGGGAAAAGAGCAGCAAATTTCCCAGGGAACCCACCGGTGCGGCTATGAGGTCTGGGGAAGTTGTTCTAAGGTGTTGCAGTACAGCCTGGCTAAAAGGCATAGAGGTATACAAGCCAGGTATTCAGGGAACAGAAACAGAAGGACAATATAGAGAGATGAGAAACTGAGTCATGAAAAAAGACAAAAAGGGAAAAAGAGGGAAAAGAAAGCAAAACAAATTTAAAAAAGAAGAACAAGAAAAGCCCCCCCATAAAACAGGAAAAAAAAAACCAATGAGAAAATAAATGCCGTCAGGGATCCCTCCGCACATCTGTGCAAGCTGAGGGGGTAGGTTCCAAGCCACGCAGCACTGCCTGGCCAGAATGGGCTCCCAACTCAAGAAAAGGAAAATAAAACAAACAATTCAAAACATACAAACCAACAAAAGCCCTGGGATCCCACCAGCACGGCAACCCAGAACGGGAAGCAGTTCCACACTTGAACGGAGCTCTGCAGCCCCTCAGGAAGAAGCAAAGATGGTGCACAGAGCCAGGTATTTGAGCGAAAGGAGTGGGAGGTGGTGAGAGGTAAGGAAGAAATCAAAAGAAGTGGAAAAAAGCAACACCAGCAGCCAACAAATGGCACTCAGAGAGCTGTTCCGTTTGGTTGGGTGGAATCCAAGCAGCCGGTGCTTCCCAGATAAGAGATTGTGGCTGCGGGAAGCAGAGAAGGCCGAGTGGGGGTGAAGAAGGGTGGGGGGGTGGGAAAGTGTGTATCCCAAATTACCGGTTATTTTATCTCCTGCTGGAGGCTCCATGAAGCTGCTTTCTTGTACCCCTGTTTGCTGGTCTACGATAGGAGTCCAAAACGGCGGATCCGCACCGCGTTAGCTGATAGGGGACCTCTGCATGAATCTCTCCTCACTCTCCATTCTCTGTCAGTTTTCTCACCCATTTGGTGCTTGATTGAGTTCTTTATCTCTTCATTTGATGTTTTAGGGTTTCAGGATTGTAGTTTTATCTGTTCAGCTTAGTTTTTCAGATCTTTGCTATGGAGGGACAGCGTTGTGCTTCTGCCTAGTGCTCCATTTTGCCAGAAGTCCGCATCTTTTGATTTCTTGACTGCTGCCTCCATGGGTGTTGATTGTGGATCCAAGTAAAATGAAATCCTTGACAGCTTCAATCTTTTCTCTGTTTATCATGATGTTGTGTATTGGTCCAGTTGTGAGGATTTTTGTTTTCTTAATGTTGAGATGTAATCCATATTGATGGCTGTGATCTTTGATCTTCATCAGTACGTGCTTCAGGTCCTCTTCATTTTCAACAAGCAAGACTGTGTCGTCTGCATAATGCAGGTTTTTAATGCATCTCCCTTCCATCTTAATGCCCGGTTCTTCTTCACAGAGTCCATCTTCTTGGATTATTTGCTCAGATTTAATACTGATTGAATATGTATGGTGAAAGGATACAACCCTGACACACACCTTTCCTGACTTTAAACCACAGAGTATCCTGTTGTTCTGTTTGAATGACTGCCTCTTGATCTGTGTACAGGTTCCTCATGAACACAATTAAGTGTTCTAGAATTCTCATCCTTCTCAATGCTATCCATAATCTGTTATGATCTACACAGTCAAATGCCTTTGCATAGTCAATAAAACACAGGTGAGAATTTTCTGGTATTCTCTGCTTTCATCCAGGATCTATCTGACATCAGCAGTGATTTCCTTCATTCCATGTCCGCTTCTGAATCCAGCTTGAATTTCTGGCAGTTCCCTGTCTATATACTGCTGCAGCCGCTTTTGAATGATCTTCAGCAAAATTTTACTTGTGTGTGATATTAATGATATTATTTGATAATTTCCATATTCAGTTGGATCACCTTTCTTGGGAATAGGCATAAATACAGCTCTCCTCCAGTTGGTTGGCCAGGTAGCTGTCTTCCAAATTTTTTTGCATAGATGAGTGGGCACTTCCAGTGCTGCATTCATTTGTTGAAACATCTCAATTGGTATTCCTTCCATTTCTGGAGCCTTTTTTGCCCCAGTGCCTTCAGTGCAGCTTGGACTTCTTCCTTCAGTACCATTGGTTCCTGATCATATGTTACCTCCTGAAATGGTTGAACGTTAACCAATTCTTTTTGGTATAATGACTCTGTGTATTCCTTCCATCTTCTTTTCATGCTTCCTGGGTCCTTTAATATTTTCCCCATAGAATCCTTTACTGTTGCAACTCGAGGCTTGAATTTTTTCTTTAGTTCTTTCAGCTTGAGAAATGCAGAGCATTTTCTTCTCTTTTGGTTTTCTATTTCCAGCTCTTTGCACATCATTATACTACTTTACTTTGTCTTCTCAAGCTGCTCTTTGAAATTTTCTGCTCAGTTCTTTTACTTCATCATTTCTTCCTTTCGCTTTAGCTACTCGACATTCAAGAGCAAGTTAGAGTCTCTTCTGCGTCCATTTTCGTCTTGTCTTTCTTTCCTGTCTTTTTCATGACCTCTTGCTTTCTTCATGTATAATGCCCTTGTTGTCTTTCCACAACTCATCTGGTCTTCAGTCATTAGTGTTCAACATGTCAAATTTATTCTTGAGATGGCCTCTAAATTCAGGTGAGATATACTCAAGCTTGTACTTCGGCTCTCATACACTTATTCTGATTTTCTTCATTTTCAACCTGAACTTGCATATGAGCAATTGATGGTCTGTTCTGCAACTGGTCCCTGGCCTTGTTCTTACTGATGATATTGAGCTTTTCCATTATCTGTTTCCAGAGATATAGTCAATTTGATTCCTGTGTATTCCATCAAATCCCTGTGTATAGTCACTGTTTATGTTGGTGGAAAAGTATTTGCAGTGAAGAAGTCACTGGTCTTGCAAAATTCTATTATGCGATCTCCAGCATCATTTCTATCACTAAGGACATATTTTCCAACTACTGATCCTTCTTATTTGTTTCCAACTTTCACGTTCCAATCATCAGTAATTATCAATGCATCCTGATTGCATGTTTGATCAATTTCAGACTGCAGAAGCTGGTAAAAATCTTCAGTTTCTTCATCTTTGGCCTTAGTGGTTGGTGTGTAAATTTGAATAATAGCCGTATTAACTGGTCTTCCTTGTAGGTGTATGGATATTATCCTATCATTGACAGATTATACTTCAGAATAGTTCTTGAAATGTTCTTTTTGATGATGAATTCTATGTCATTCCTCTTCAAGTTGTCATTTCTGGCATAGTACGTCATATGATTGTCCTGTTCAAAATGGCCAATACCAGTCCATTTCAGCTCACTAATGCCTAGGATATTGATGTTTATGCATTCCATTTCATTTCATCCCCCACATGACTGTCAGTTTGTCATACTGTGGGGGCTTGTGTGTTGCTGTGATGCTGGAAGCTATGCCACCAGTATTCAGATACCAGCAGGGTCACCCATGGCAGACAGGTTTCAGCTGAGCTTCCAGACTAAGACTAGGAAGAAGGACCTAGCAATCTACTTCTGAGAAGAATTAGCAAGTGAAAACCTTATGAATAGCAGTGGGACATTGTCTGATACAGTGCCAGAAGATGAGCCCCCCAAGGTGGAAGGCACTCAAAAGCGGGCTGGGGAAGAGCTGCCTCCTCAAAGTAGAGTCGACCTTAATGATGTAGGTCCATTGATAATCAGAGCATGGTGTTATACTAAGTATGAATCTAGGATAATTGGAAATCATCAAAAATGAAATGGAAGGCATAAACATTGATATCCTCAGGCCATGTTAGGGACCCTATGTATCTTTAAATATTAAGTATTCTTAAAATGGAAACTTGGGTGGCACAAATGGTTAAGTGCTCATTTACTAACAAAAGTTTGGCGACTCAAATCCACCCAGAGGCGCCTCAGACGAAAGATTTGACTATCTACTTCCGAAAGGTCACAGCCATTGAAAACTCTATGGAGTGCAGTTCTACTCTGAAACATACAGGGCCGCCATGAGTTGGAGTTGACTGAGCTGCAATTGATTTGTTTTTTTGTTTTTTGTTTTTTGTTTTTATTCTTATAATGATTCTGTCTAAGGAAGAGGAAAAGTTCATGCAACATTTATTCTTTATTATCATTTAAAATGTTTGATACATAAAAAACCAAATCAGTTGCCTTCTAGTCTATTCCAACTCACAGTGACTTCATGTGTGTCAGAGTAGAACTGTGCTCCATAGGGTTTTCAATGGCTGATTTTTCAAGAATAGATCAGCAGGCCTTTCAGTTCACAGTCAAGGACGTTAACTGTTTGCACCACCCAGGGACTCCATTCGATACATAGAGAATGTACATAAGTGTATGTAAGTATATCGGCAACTGCTGCTTCCCACGTCACATCCTCTAAGCTTTTTTTTTTTTAACTCCAACCATCCCTTGCATAACCATGTGGCCTTATCTGAGCTGCAGTCTTTCACCTTTGTGCTGAGGCTCTTCAGAAGCCACTACACCGGAGGACTGTGGGAAGCAACCTGGCACTTATTCATGCCCATCCTGGAAATGGAGGGAATCCATGTCCCATGGGGTAACCTTTGCCCAAAGGGGACCGGAGCTAGAGCTAGAGCTAAACGCTTATCTCTTCCACCCCTTAAGCTTCAATTCTGAGGCATATTCCATTTTAGCTCCACAGAAGCTCCAGCAGATTTGAGCCCCACTTGTGCTCAAAACATTTTATTGACTTTCCTTTCTCTATTATTCTATTTCCTTCTCTCTAGCCCCCAATCTTCTTCCCTGGAATCACTCACTAAAACTAACTGTCTGCATGTCACCCCTTGTCTCAGGCTCTACTTTCCTCGGGGAACCTCAGCAAGGATAATGAAGTTAAAAGGTTTAAAGTATAATTGTTGTTGTTGTTAGGTGCCCTCCAGTTGATTTTCGACTCACTGAAACGCCTTATGACAGAGTAGAACTGCCCCATAGGGTTTTCTAGGCTTTACTTTTTCTGGAGCAGATCACCAGGTCCTTCTCCCTGGGAACCACTGGCTGGGTTTGAACTGCCAACCTTTTGGTTAGCAGCCAAGCATTTAACCATTGCACCACCAGACCTCCTTACAGTATAATTATATGTGTATATGTACATATGTGTGTGTGTGTGTGTGTGTGTGTGTGTGTGTGTGTGTGTGTATTGGAAACCCTGATGGCATAATGGTTAAGAGCTACAGCTGATACCCAAAAGGTCAGCAGTTTGAATCCACCAAGTGCTCCTTGGAAACCCTATGGGGCAGTTCTACTCTGTCCTATAGGGTTGCTATGAATCCGAATCAACTTGATGGCAATGGGTTTTTTGGTTTTATATATGTGTGTGTGTGTGTGTGTGTGTGTGTGTATGTGTATATGTATGCGTATATGTATATTCACACACACACCCTTGACCCCACCACCCAAACCAAGAACTATTGTATTACCAGTAATTTGCAGCAACCTATGTGTTTCTCCCATCCCATTTCCCTGTCTCGTACAATTAGCACACCCTTCCTCAGCCCAGCCCAGCCAGGAAACCACCATCTCAGTTTGTTTTCATCACTCTGCTTCTTTTTAAAGTTTTATCACATATGTATATATTCCAAGGGAATGTGTATTTAGGTTTTTGCATTCCTTAAGCTTTATAAAATGGTATTGTAACAAACCAAGCCAAACCCTTTGCCAATGAGTCGATTCTGACTCATAGCGACCCTATAGGACAGAGTAGAACCGCCTCATAGGGTTTCCAAGGAGCTGCTGGTGGATTGGAACTGCCAACCTTTTGGTTAGCAGCCAAGCTCTTAACCACTGCACCACCTGGGCTCCAGGATCATGGTATGTGTAGTTTTTTGTAACTCACCTTTTTTACTCAAATTGTTTCTAACATGCATCCCAGTTGTTTGACGTCGTCATTTCACTTCTGCATGGTGATACAGTGTGTGATTCTACTATAATTTCTTCATTTATTTTCCTGTCAAAGGAAGCTTGTTTTGTTTTTCCCCTCATCATTTTACTATTTGAACAGTGACTCTGTGAACATTTTTGAATATGTGGCCTGGTACTGGTACATATATGCAAGATATCTTCTCATACTATACTGTCCGATACATTGAGCACTTGCCATATGTGGCTATTGGGCTTTTGGAATGCGGCTAAGCTAAATTGAGATGTGCTGTAAGTGTAAAATATGTACTGGATTTTGAAGATTTGGTACAAAAATGAATGAAAATATATTATCTTATGAATAATTTTTAAATATTGATTACCTATTGAAATGGTACTATTTTGGGATACACAAAATATATTATTAATTCTAATTTTACCTGTTTTCTTGTTCGTTTACTGTTTAATTGCAGCTACCAGAAAATTTTAAATTATGTATTTGGCTTGAATTATGTTTCTATTAGACAATGCTGCTATAGGTCACTGCTATTCAAAGTACGTTTCCTTGAACAACAGCATCTGTACCATCTGGAAATGCTGGATCTCTGGCCCCACCTCAAATTATCTAAATGTCCTGCAGCAAAACAGAACTAAAAAAAAAAAAAAGGAAAAGAAAGAAGGGCGGTGGAGAGGACAGGAGGAGAGAGAAGAGGACAAGAGAGGGGGAAAAGACATAGAATCTAGGAAACAGGGAAGTAGTGTACAAAGCAGAACACAGATCCTTGAATGAAGATCTCTGAAAAAATAAAATATTTGATTAGATAATCAGTTGCCGTCAAGTGAACTCCATCTCATGGCGAACCCCTGTGTGTCAGAATAGAACCGTGCTCCATAAGGTTTCTCAAAGGCTGATTTTTCAGAAGTAGACCACCAGGCCTTTCTGACACTTCTGGGTGGACTCGAACCTCCAACCTTGGGGTTAGCACGAGCTTATTAACTGTTTGCACCACCCAGGGTGTCCACTTGAGGGAGGTTGATACAAGAAATAGAGGGCATATTTATTGTAATTAGTATGTAAAAAGGAACAATTAGAAATTTCAGGGAAAAGACAAGCAGCAGCAGAAGAAAATAGAATCATAGTCACTATAAACAATATTTATATGCAATTATGAAAAGTACAATGGTAGAGATACTATACCCAAACCTTACAAAGTGGAGCATCAGAGAAATCATCTGTATTTGAGGAAACATGAAATAAGATATTAATGCATTGCCTACAGATAAAAAGTGACACTTTTAAAAAGGAACTAAGACATGAGAAAAAGAACGTATCCCCAATATGGAAGGAGGGGGGCTAGAGTTCTGGCACAAAGGAGATAAATTTTCATCTGTAGTGATAAAAGGTAGTCATTGACTAAATGACAGATGGAGAACTAGCACTAGATAAATATTATTTTCTAGAAGAAAGAGATAAAGAGATAAATGTGCTTACTTCTAAGGTGCAGGTCTGGGATGGGGAAAAGGTAGGGTAGTTAGTTACATAGATTACTTCATGAAAATAAAATATGAAAACTCATAAAAATTAAGTAGTTTGTAGCTGTCAATTATTAAATTATATGAACATCTGTTATTTGACATGCATTTGTAGTTTTTCACAGGTTGCTCCAAATTATATTTTTTAATAAAATATCTGTTTTTAATTTTTTTCATATCTAATTTTATTTATTTTTATATTTTATAACATATTCTGTACCTTTTATTATATATGTGCGTGTATATATATATACAAGTTCTTAAAAGTTTGAAGGCGTTTTTGATGTTCTCTGTGTGTTGATTATTGATATTTATTATAGCAAAAAACTTCTTATTAAATATTATTTTCTCACCTCGGAGGACCCTCAAAAAACTTAAAGGTATAACTTGGACAATGCTATGGAGCTTAAGTCAAAAGAACATTTAAAGACAATATAGAGGAAGACAACACACAATGAAGTCAATTTTCTAGGAAAACAATGGAGCTGTGCTTGAATGGTTATGATGAGAAAAGTGATGTTTTACCAAAAAAACCTGATTTAATAATGTACTTAAAAGAAAACATAAAGATTAGAAGCATCTCATGCTTTTACCATTTTTACAATGAATATTTCTAGTGTTTCTATTCTCTCCTAATTTTCTGCAGTGATTGATGAATGCCATATCTATCCAGAAACATAGCCCAAGGTCCCTACTCATCAATGACATTTGTGAAACTTTGCCAGAAAAATTCTTGTTATAAGATTTATGGCACTGGATAATTGCTTTCTCTTGGGATAGCTGCTAGTTATGCAGATTATTTTAGTTCAATCCTATTCAAAACTTGAAAATGTGATTAATCAGACCAGGAATGCAAACAGATAATTTCCTTTTGAGATCTTTATATCAAAAGCTTAGCTTTTATTCAAATCTAGATGGAAGTTTTGAACTCATTCTATTTCTTGTGTTGGAATTATAGGGAATAAATACAATAAGTGCAGTAAAAACTGAAGCATAGAATGCTGGTTCACAGAGCGTATGTCTTAGCCTGTGCTTGCAGCTTTTTCAGGCTGGGCCACCCCTGCTGTGAAAACACTTGGAGCAATGCTATTTCTTTAAATGGGGAAAGTGAAGAATGTTTACAGGACATGGCCCTATATAATATATGGTTTTATATATATATGGTTATAATTTCAACAAGATACAGCAGTGATTATATTGGTCAAATTGTGGATTGGCTTATATCTATAGTAATACTTGTGAAATTCTGATTTCTATTACTTTTAATTACTGAGGATAGTGACTGCAAGTAAATATAGACATAAAGTTGGGATCACTCTCGTTTTAAGACAACTTCTGATTTTGCTGTTGATTTGTACTGAATATTGGCAAGTATATACATTCTAGTTGACTACCACTTTGAATACTGAGTGTATACATGAAGCATCTCAATTTGAGAGTAATATATCTCAGCCCAATTTCAGATCAATATGAATAATTCCAGTGGCTGTTTTTGTGGAATGCGATCTTTGGGTAGTACAATGGAGTTTTAGAGACAGAAGAAAGCTATGGTATAATTTAAGTGAGCTATCTCATTATCTTCTAGAAGAATAAACTAAAACAGAAAAATTAAGAAAATTACTAACCATCATAGAACTAATGATCTGAAATTTCAGACATGTTTGTCCTGACTGATAAAATTTGTACACTTATCTTTTAACTTAAGAGCTTTGGTCAAATTCTGAGTCTGAGAAGCAGACACATCTAACAGCTGAGAAAAAAAAAATCTAGCTTTTCAATTCAAGGAATTGAAGGACTACTGACTCATCAACAAAATGACTTGCTGGGATTATAGCTGAATCATTCACTGACTATCTGGTTCCTTTCAGCCATGTAGATAGCCCCAGACATATCTGGCTTATAAAACAATAGAAGCTCTTCAGTCTGGGGAAGGCAGCTGCAATGGCTGTTCAAGTTATGGGGAATATTCTACTTTGTTTAAAATATTCAGATTTTATATGAATGAAAAAGACAATTTTTATTGTTTAATAATGAATTATGAAACAATTGCTATTGGGCATTCTCTATAATAGGACTCAGTATATTTCTAGAGGGCTGTTGATTCACTAATTAGAAGCAGGACGTTGGCCATGGCCATGGTGATTTATAGCTCTGAATTCCCTTTTAAATTGACTTGTACAATCTTTACCTATAAACCTTTAGCTCGTTCATCAGCCAGTTAGATATACACCTTTGTTTTATTTACAAATGTCTTAAAATTATATGTAAAGTTTGTTTCAATTTTAGAGCACAAACCACTGTTAAATCCCAATATTCCATTGGCTATCTGTAATTCATTGAGTAAAAAATCCACATGAAATCCACATAAAATATATCCACAAAGAATTCACATAAAATATATCCACTTTAAAAATGTCTCCTTTGAATTTCAAGAAAATATTTAATGCTTCAAACTAATGCAACCTAATGATGAATATGCTATAGATATATGTGAAGTTTGCCTCTTTATCTTTCTAAACAAAATTGAGATTAATATTTTATGCTAATGTTACAGATTAATTTTTATATTTACAGCTATTTTATGATATTTTAACAAATAAACTAGCAAGTATAGAGGAAAAATAATGTTGAGCCAACTAAGTTTGGTAAGTGTGGTGGATGCAATCAAAGGAAAGTGAATACGCTTTAGAAATTGATCAAATCCATTTAAATTGTGGTGCTCTCAAAGGGAGAAACACAACTCTCCCAATCGGATTACTTAGTTTTAGAAAGCTCTTCTGACTTTCTCTCTCTTACCATTGTGTAAAGTAACAACATTCCACTTTCCCTCTTTCTGCCTTTCGTTTGTTTATTCACTAAATTGCTCATAAACCCAATCAGGGTTTTCTTCTTCCCCTTTCTCCTAGCAGAGATAGACTTCTCTCAGACTGATTTTCTACAAGGGCTATCTGCATGCCTCCATGTCTTCAGGAATATAACTGACTCTAGGCCAGCTCTAAAGCCTATTGCAAGATGGTTTCTTTACCATGGCCTATGGCCTCCCCTCTTCATCCTCTGACTAATTGAAGACATCAGATCCTGTTTCCTGAGGCTTCTGGTATGCCCTGCACTTGGTTGATTCCCTCCAAACTTTTTTTTTCCCTGTCTCTATCCAGAGGTGTAATAAAACACTCAACTATTTTATTTTCTCTGTAAGCTCTATTTGCTTCTAAAACTTTAGGTGTTATAAAAGAAATAATGTAGTAATGAGCTAGAAAATGGAAATATCTTGGAGTCTATGTGCTTTAGGGAGCCTTGGTGGTGCAGTGGTTAAGCATTCAGCTGCTAACCAAAAAGGTCGACAGTTCAAAATCCACCAGCCACTCCCTGGAAATCCTATGGGGCAGTTTTCTACTCTGTCCTATAGGACCACCAGGAGTCGGAACTAACTCAATGGAAACAGGTTTTTTGGTATGTTCTTTATAAAATATAATTTTCTAGAATAAACATATGAGACTGATTTGCGTCAACAGTAATAAACACGGCGTGCTAAGAGTAAGCTGGTATTTGACAAATTCTTTTTAACTACTTAGAAGGCATTACAAATTGAAATGACAGATACACTTCCTATTAAATAATTTAAAAAAAAATTATAAATAAACTTTGAATTAATGTATGTGCTATTGTTCAATACTTCTTTAATTATTTTTATTGAACCATAAAATCAAAGCTGTTTAGAATGGAGAATCTCAATATTTGAAGATTACAAGAATGAAAAAAATAATAATTTTAAGCTCTATGCTGAGCACCGTTTTTGGAACAAAGGAAAGAATAATTAACAAAGACAAACACTTATATGCATTAGCCTCTGATCCTCAAGAAGAGTACAATCTAATCTATCCGTCAGACAATGGTGTTAGGCCCTTACCTATCAATAAACAACAACAAAATTGTTTGTTTACAAAACGTGATATTTAGGGATTTTTGTCAGAGAAGACCTCCAATTCAGACCCTTGAGAAAATATCCAGGAGCTCATATAGCCCAGAGATTTCCCTTTAATTTGGTGTTTTGTGCATTGATGCATATACCGTTTCCTAATGGTATTGGCATTTCTATCCTAATCCCAGAAAAAGAAAAATTATTTTACTTAGTCCTTATTCCAAGTCACCATTCTTTCCTCCAGCACAGTGACTTCCACTTTAGCAATACTTTCTAGCTCTTGGGACTTTCCAGTATATAAAAATTATATACCCTTAGCGTTCCTGAGACTGCACAATGAGAAACAGAAGACATTCCACCATGTATGACTAGAGATCCCAGGAAGTCTGGCAGCATTTACTCCGGAAATACCAGGGAATGTTTCTCTGTCTTGGGGCCTCATAGTAATACTGTGGCCCAAATAAAAATTATTAATTTTACCAAGCTGAGGACACTATTGATGAAAAGAGAGAGTAACTACCTGGCCAAGTTTAAATTTGATTTTCTTTGGGAATTATTATGCAAAGCACAGTTTTATAGTAGAGAAGTATTTAAAGGTTGTTGTAGATGGCAAGAAGGTAAGAAATAGACATGGAATGAAGTTCGTGGAACATGAAGCTTAACGAAACCTCTAATTAGGTATAAAATTTTAAGTCCCACTTGCAGTGGATAAAATTACTATATTCTCAGCCAATTGGAAAAATGTACCTCAGCTCCCTCATCTGGAAAGGGGGTCAGTGCTGACATGTTATTTATTTTTCTTTTTTAACTGAAGGCATAGTTGAGTTTTACACAAAATAAGGTTGGTTTTAAAGCAAGATTTCAGTTCAGGACATCATGTGTCTGCCAGGCCCAAGTGGCATCATAAATTTAATCTACTGAAACTTGAGCTTCTTCACACAGGAAAGCAGGCCAGGATATGTCAGCTCACCAAAAAGCATATTATTCTTGGAGGTATAAAGTATTTGTTCTGTAGCTACAATCATATTAAAATTTCCTTCAGTTTAAGTGCTCCTAGTGGGACATGTGATGAATCCCTCCAGTCTTGGCAGACATCAAGTTACCTCCTCTGGAATCTCTTTGGCCTGGATGTTAGCACAGCTTGGTTCTGCTTTTCTTCACCGTTGATAGGTGTCTGGGGATGAGGTTGTGACTCTACTTTCTCCTCTTGTGACTCACATATTTATGGCCACATTTCTAAAGAACAAATCTCTGATGGATGTAAGTACACGTAAAAGTTCTTCAATAATCTGAGAACAATATTTGGCAAAAGCTTAGCTATGGCATGATAAATTCTATTATTATAGCATTTAAATCCGACTCAGAAATATGTTCAGGATGAGTGCCACAATGCTGGTGATTCAGAAAGAAAGATCAAGCAATGGCTTGTACATAAGAAAGCAAGACATGCAAAAATAAAATGAAGGCTTAGTTTCAGAGATCAGAAGCTTAAAGAAAATAATACATTAAAATATACAAAAGAAAGACAAGTCCCCTTTCTCCTTAGTCTTCCAACATAACTCCCAGCTAGGCCCACCTTATTGCATCCTGGTTGAAATCAACTTCAACAATTCTTCCATTAAAGTTAAATTGGTCATAGTGAAGTGAATGATGGGCTGTCTATATATCAAGTACATCTCATTGTATAACTAACTGTGTAGTGGCTGAACTTGAGAAACTGGAGCAGATGCATGAATGGCTCTATGGAACACCAAGGATCTGAGATTTGCAGGCATCCTTCCCCTGCACACACAGGACAACCTTTGAAGTTGACTGCTTAGTACTAAGAGTAACTTGGGACAAGATTACACTGTGGCTACAGCTGACCTTGATGTTAAGTGAAAATCCCTAGAGTTTCTATCACATACATTTTGAAGCATAGGTACAACATCAAGACGATGTTGGGTGATTACAAAGGCCTCAGTTTTATGTCTTAGAATTCATTTGTCTTCCTTCAACTTTCTTTGATGCCAGGTCATGAAGCATCATGCAATTGCAAGCTTTATTATTCCAGAAGTATAACTAGAGACCCATTGCCATCGAGCTGATTCCAACTCATAGTGACCCTATAGGACAGGGTAGAACTGTCCCATAGGGTTTCCAAGGAGCAGCTGGTGGATTTGAACTGCCGACCTTTCGATTAGCAGCCTGAGCTCTTAACCACTAGTTCTCCTAAACAGGCAAGAAAGCCCTAGAAGCACAGAATCACAGATACAGCACAGACCTTGAAGATCATCTTATCTAACACTCTTATTTTAAGTAGAGGACACTGAACTCCAGAGAGGTTAAGTGAAAACACAGTCTAGGTTTCCTGCATCCTAGTCTGGCACTATGCCTACTATTGCTGTTGTTGGGTGCTGTTAAGTCGATTCCAATTCATACTGACCCCATGTGACAGAGTAAAACTGCCCCATAGGGCTTTCTTGGCTGTAATCTTTATGGAATAAGATCTCTAGGTCTTTCTCCCATGGAGTTGATAGGTGGGTTTGAACTGCCAACTTTTTGCTTAGCCACTGAGCACTTAACCACGGCACCACCAGGACTCCTTGCTAAGCCAACTAGAGTAATGAAAATGGGTCCTACTACTTTTCAGAAAAATGTAATAGGTTTTTGTGCTTCTTCAATTTAAAATTTGAAGTAAAAAACTAAAAAGAAAATTTCCAGCAGCCTAACACCCACCACACTCTCTCCCAAATGCTCCCAACTGTCATTAATTAGTGAATGGTCTCATTTTCTTAATCCATTTGTTTGGAGTATACTCTGGTTATAGAGGTAAAATATGTTTAAACTCTGCAAGCTGGTTTAAAAAATGTCCATAATTGTTGGTAAATCTAAAGTAATAAATGAAGGAATTTTGACATAATCCAGCTGCTAACACCGTCATTCCACAAACATGCTTGGTTTCTTACTGCATCTTTCTAGCTCCAGGGAATAAAATGCCATCATATATTTAGAATTTGTAGCTATAAAAAAATATTTAATCTGAACAGCAAAACCATGTCTATTAAAATGAACTTTATGGATAAGAATTATTCCACTCTGAAGAACTTTTACAAGAACCACTGAGTTTTGCTGAAAATGCTCAATTATCAGTTGGAATTCACATAATAACATGTGTTACAAGTGAAGTCCCATTGCCCTAAATTTATGTAAATAAAAGTAATGGATATCACAGGCAAGTAAAATTTTGCTGAAGATAATTCGAAAATGGTTGCAACAGTACATAAACAGGAAACTGCCAGAATTTCAAGCCAGATTCAGAAGAGAACGTGGAACAAGATATCATTGCGGATGTCAGCCAGATCTTGGCCGAAAGCAGAGACTATCAGAAAGATATTTACCTGTGTTTTATTGACTATGTAAAGACATTCAACTGTGTAGATCATAACAAATTATGGATAGTATTGTGAAGAATTGGAATTCTAGAACACTTAATTGTGCTCATGTGAAACTTGTACATAAACCAAGAGGCAGTCATATGAAAAGAACAAGGGCATAACTGTGTGGTTTAAAGTCAGGAAAGGTATGTGTCAGGGTTTTATCCTTTCAACATACTTGCTAAATCTGTATGCTGAGCAGACAATCCAAGAAGCTGCACTATATGAAGAAGAATGGGGCATTAGTGTTGGAGGAACACTCATCAACAACCTTCAATACGCTGATGACACAACCTTGCTTGCTCAAAGTGAAGAGGACTTTAAGCACTTACTGATGAAGACAGTATGGATTACACCTCAACATAAAAAAAAACACAAACATCCTCACAACTGGATCAATAAGAAACATCATGATAAACAGAAAATATTGAAGTTGTCAAGGATTTCATTTTACTTGGATCCAAAATCAACACCCATGGAAGCATCAGTCAAGAAATCAAATGACATAGTGCATTGGGAAAATATGCTGCAAAAGATCTCTTTAAAGTATTAAAAAGCAAAGATGTCACTTTGAGGACTAAGGTCCGACTGATCCAATCCACGGTAATTTCAATTACATCATATGCATGCAAAAGCTGGACAATGAATAAGGAAGACTGAAGAAGTATTGACGCCTTTGAATTATGGTGTTGGCAAAAAGTACTGAATATACCATAGGCTGTCAGAAGAACATACAAATCTGTCTTGGAAGTACAGCCAGAATGCTCCTTAGAAGCAAGGATGGTGAGACTTTGTCTCACATAATTTGGACATATTATCAGGAGAGACCAGTCCCTAGAGAAGGATATCATGCTTGGTAAAGTAGAGGGTCAGGGAAAAAGAAGAAGACTCAAAATGAGATGGATTGACACAGTGGCTGCAACCATGAGCTCAAACATAGCAACAATTGTGAGGATGGCTCAGGACCAGCCAGTGTCTAATTCTGTTGTACATAGGGTTGCTGTGAGTTGGAATTGCCTAGACAGCACCTAGCATAGGCTTGCTATGAGTCGGAACCAACTTGGCAGCACCTAACAACAACAAAAACAGAAGTAATGATAGTGAAGACTTTGAAAAGGATGGGTAGATTTCTAATAAAGGACTCATAGCTAGAAAAGAGCAGCCCACGTTAGCACTGGCCATGTCGAACTGAGCTACTGGGATCATGGTGTCTGTAATGCTGCTGATGTTAAACCCCTCCAGCAATCAATTTAATTGGCAAGTTACCCTGGAGTCTTTGGATATAGTATAGCCACCCCACTTCACTTGCTAACACTATCTTATGGTTTTTACACTTACCCTCTTGAATAGGTTGTGATACACTAACCAAAAGATGTAACGTGTGGTGAGTGAGTAGAAGGGTTAATTGCTGTGCTGTAGGCAAAAGTAATTAAAATGGCAATAATTTAATAATAACTGAGGTCAATATACATCTAGGTTTTCCTGGAGCAGTTCTACTTTAAGCCTGACATCCTGTTTGGTTTAGCATTTGTCCCAGGTAAAACTCCCAGGTTTAATGATGAATTATAGAATCACACTAAAAACAACTGATGATATTTTAGCAGTTATTATGTGTAGCTAAGTATAAAGATATGTCTCATCTCTTCTTTTATGTCAAAAACGCTACACAGTATAAAATATTATTATACTCACTTTACAGACGAAGAAAATGAGAAGCATGGAATTTATGTAGTTTAACAAATATCACTCAACTATTAAGCAATGGATCCAGGATTATTAACTTCAGGTCTTTTATCTTAACCTCTTCACTACAACAAATTCATATTTCTTGGGCCTTGTAGATGTGTGCATATAAAGCTTATAAGGGGATAAGTTCTAATATCCAAACCAGAAATTTAATAAATGTCCTCTTTTTATGTTAAGTGTGAAATAAAATTTGATGGCTGCTTGTAAGAGACCATGAAGGATTGCAAAGAGCAGACAATGCCTTCAGCAAGTTACAGACTACGAGATCAAGGGTCTGTCCCTTGAATATTTAAGAGTTAAGTTAAGCAGAAATGATGGAAATGCACTTCATAAAGAGCCATTTGTACATCTTCCTGCTGTCAGGTGCTGATTTGGGCTGAAATTCAACCACATTTGGGTAATAACTTGAGAGATGATAAGTTAAGAGTAAATTATTGGACTAGGTAGGTGCTGGTTATGGGACATCTGTAAGTTTTTAAGGTTCATATTAGGAAAGACAATTGAAACCTCCACATAGAACCCTGGAGCCCCCTAAGTCTGACCTAGCTGGGCAATGTTTGCCTCTCATGCCAGCTAATCAAAGACTCTGAAACCACAACAGTCTTTTCAAATAGAAGTTGCTGCAAACTAAAGAACATTTTTTATAAATAGTATATTTAGAAATCTGGCATTATTTTTTCCTTTAGTCAGAAAGTCCCATTAACCAGAATTGTATTCCCTCAGGTCTACAATGTAATATTACTGCCATTCTTCATAAAGAATAACTTCAAATATCTCTTAATTCATTAATAATTATACAAAAAGTAATGTTATTGTTGTTGTTAGATTCTGTCAAGCGGGTTCTCACTCATAGTGACCCTATGTACAACAGAATGAAACACTGCCTGGTCCTGCACCATCCTCTCAATCATTGCTATGTTTGAGCTGTTTGTTGTAGCCACTTTGTGAGTTCACCTCATTGAGGGTCTTCCTCTTTTTTGCTGACCTTCTATTTTAGCAAGCATGACATGCTTCTCTAGGGACTGGTCCCTCCTGATAATATGTCCAAAGTATGTGAGACAAGGTCTCACCATCCTCCCTTCCAAGGAGCGTTCTGGCTGTACTTCTTCTAAGTAATGTTATTCGTTTGTTTTTCTTTGAAATTTGTGAATGTGTGACTATATATGGAGATAATAACTCTTTATTACTAAGAATATTTGAATAATTGAACATCCTAGTCCTCAATGTATTGATTAAAAGTGTTCGTTGTACACGTGGGCATGATTTCTAGTACCATAAGCGTTTTTAGTTGGCTTTTTTTTTTTTTAACGTGACATATACTTGCACAGATTGATCACCCTCCTTAGCCTGGATTTTTTTTAAATTAAGGTTGGTTACATGTTGTTCTGAGAATATGTATTCAGGGAAAAATGAATGTTTTATTTACACAGTGGATTTTAATAAACTCTATTTCATGAACATGGTTTGTTCATATCTATAAGAAACAAGGGCAAATAAGCCTCACAATCACAGCAGGTAAAATATGCTACTGAATCTATATCAAGTAGGCTAACAATTATACTTAAGGCATTTGGCTCTGAGTAGCTGAATTACATTGTCCACTGAAGCCAGTTAATGCTTTATTTGGCAGGAGGGATCAGAAAGCGTTCACGACTATACTGCTATGTTGTGTGCCAGAAAGGCTGAGCTAAACTGAGCTGTTTAAACTCGGTACTTGCCTGTCTAACCACTTTAATAGTCCATTGAAAAGCATTTGAATAAAAAGATGAACTCTGAGTTGTTCCAATTAAATTTGTGTAGTATAATCGTTATGCCAAAATATTGCTTTTTATGACATTTCTCTTTTCAAAATCTGTAATTTGGGTTTAAAGGATATGTGAGCTTAGCCATTTTAAGAATGACTACTAAAGCTTTATATCTGAATTTCAGTTTCAAAGAATCCTAATTTTTATCTCTCCAGAGTGATCCTGCCAAATAGACACACACACCACCACCACCACCAAAATCACCACACACCTAAGCACATATACACATACACACTCATATATACATATATATACACATATATACACACATACTTACACACACATGCACAAGAAGTCCTCACTTTGTGTAGTAGTTTTGAATTATAAAAATGACCATGCAAGCTGAAACTGTGCAGCGATCTTAATAATCAATAAGAAAAAAAATACAATTGTTTTTTGACCTATAATGCATTTTGACAAAATGTTAAAAGCTTGTTAATGTTGGTTTTAAATGTACAGAAAATGAAAAAAAAAATCACAAAACTAGTATTTACTTGGTACACTGTAATTTGACATTAAGACCATTGAAAATTAAAATGTTTTACTTCCTTGAAAAAAACTTTAAGAATGGTTTGAACAGTGATTACTTTCTTTTTGTTATGTAACCTAGGATACAGAGTTACCGTCTTTTCTATGCCTTGGCTAATTGTCATTCTTCTCTTTTAGTCTGGATATACTGCCAACATTTTATCCCTTATGCTCTCAATATCTCTGAAATTTCTTTATTTGCTGGCATCCCTTCATCTGTGTCATCTTCATCCTTTCATCACAACCACTTTCCACTTTCTTCATTTATGGCAATAAGTTCATCTTTACTGAGTTCCTCTGGCTGCAAATCTAGAGTCTCTTGAACAATGGCTATGCTAACATTCCCACTGTCATCTATTTTCTCTATGTAATTCCATACATAGTTGATTCAAATTTCACTTGGAGGGTGATCATTTTTCATTTCTTTGCTGCATTTTCATCTTTTTTGTCCAACTTACTTTTTATTATCTATGTTTGTAAAATTTCACATGGATTTGTCATCAGGAGACAACTACAAACTTTGTTCTCTGTGGGTGAACTGAATAACACATGTGCAGTGACCAATCATCAGCAGACTTGGAAAGAAGTGATGTGATTGGTTACCAAACATAATGCACATCTGTTATGTAGTGATTTGTGGACTGATGAGCTAGAAGTGACATTTGCACTTTACATAATTTCTCACAGCTAATGCACACTGGTAATTGAAATGTGAACCGTGTTGGGTGACACAAGTAGTTTGTGATTGGTTGCTAAATAAAGGTTGGTGATTTGAACCCAGCAATACAATGGAAGAAAGCCCTGATGATCTGTTTCCATAAAAAATACAGTTAAAAAAAAAAAAAAAACCTACGGATCAGCTGTGCTCTGTAACACACGGGGTCACCATGAGTCATCATAGACTTGAAGGCAATGGGTTAGGGTTTTTTTTGGCTGGTGGACTGGTGTTATTTAACTAAATCATACTAGCTGAAATGTGTGGGTGTCAGAACAGTACAAAGCAAAAATTGTCTGTAAGTTACTGATTTTTCCATCATTATACCTTGGACTATACCCTGATGTCGAATATTTAAATATAATTAAAGTTGAAGCAAATGAATCTTGATTGGGATGCATATGAATATTAATCTTGATTAGGTCACAAATAAAATGCACTCAATGTTAAGCACATGTGTTGGTAGAAAGGTCAGTTAGAAATGTATCCAAACTTCACCTTGCTTGGAGGCTACTCAGACAATTAAATCCCATATATTCATAACTGAGGCACAGCATAGGAAGCAGACAGAGTGGCATAGTGAAAATTTCTAGGCTATACAAAATCCACCGTTGAGCCATTATGGTTTGTAGATTTTGAGTGGGGAAGGAAAAATCTTCATAGGAAGTGTTGTGCA
Organism: Trichechus manatus latirostris; assembly: GCF_000243295.1. Lineage (NCBI taxonomy): Eukaryota > Metazoa > Chordata > Mammalia > Sirenia > Trichechidae > Trichechus > Trichechus manatus. Next base: position 22,406,018 of record NW_004443953.1, read on the forward strand.
TGAGAATTAATATGACAGTAATGTATAAAATAGATTGCAGGTGTTGTGGGAAATTTTGTTAGAAGGCTACATTAGTCGTTCTTTTAGCAGGGCATGAACTTTTCCTCGGAAAGAGTTATCAAGGCCATGACAGTAGTAATGAAGAGCGAGAGAATGTCTCAGAGGTGGAGAGGCTGTGAATTGTCACCCAAAGATAACTAGGGAGAAAGGAGTCATTTGGAACAACTTTGATTTCAAGCTCTAGTGATTTGCAGAAACCTGAACATCTACAGATTTTTATAATATACCAGTAATGTTTAATGCAGCTTATTCAAAACAAAGAAAAACAATCACTAGGTTATCTCAGCAAGAATAACAACATGCCATCTGTCAGGTCTTTCACATATATTGCTGCATCCCTTAATTTGCTATCATCAAAAAAAAAAAAAAAAGAAAAATGAAGAGCAGGTGGGAAGATCTACTCCTTTAAACTTTTTTCATCTAGTGTGCTTAGTACTTTTTGAACAACATAAGCTCTTCCCTTTCTCAAAATTGTAGAGATAATTCTAAATATTTTTTGAAAAAATACATATTTTCCAAGAAGAACACAAAAAGTAGACAGGTTTTCTTTGTTTTATCCATAAATATTTTAAATATTTAGAGGTGTACTTAAATTATTTTGTTCTTTACATTTTGGTGAGAGGATTCTTTGTAATAGAAGCAACAAATCAAGGATTTCCAATCTTCCCACATCACGGTTTTAGAAAATCAGAGGCATGTTACGCACATTATTAGTTTTTCTTAGACTGTTTGTCATCAGCAATCATATGTTCCTAATATTCTGAGCCTCACAAACACCATAGTACCTCTCGCATTTGTCTCATAACATGTGCTTGCCAGGTTTCGTCTGCAAGGGAAAGCTTTTATAAATGCCAAGTGGGTCTGGCATAACCATTCAAATGCAGAAAACTTATAATGATATAAGCTGAATCAAAAAAAAAAAAAAGATTGAAGAAGAATGAATGGTTGGTAATATTAGGACAATATTGCCAATAGAGGATTATTAATGCTTTTGTAATGACAACCTAGTTTCCTGACAGCCATAGTATATTATTTTATAAATCAAGCATAAACGTTATGCATGGTTACCATTTATTACCCAGAATTTCTGGTGCTACAGTAAATTCAGATATATTCAACTGTGGAGATGTTTCTTGTGTATTTGCTAAAGTGGGCAAGGCTTTTCTGGCAATACAAGAATTGCAATGATGTAATAACATGATTGAGGCCATGTAGCACAGCATGTTGACCTACGGTCCAATTTTGACTCTGCCTTTCACTTAGATGTGTAATCTGAGACAAGCAAAAATAAATACCACACTAAGCCTTAATCTTTTATTTTTAGTTTGGGAAAACAACAATTCTTTTACTCAAGTCAGAGTTTTGTCATGAAATCAAGGAAGGAATAGAAGTCTTGCTATACACGTATAAAGTGTTATGCAAATAAGAAGCTTTGTTGCTGTTATTCCCTAGAAAATAATACTTTATATGTTGGAAAATATGTAATGTATAACTATTCATATCTAACAAAACTGTTATATACTTTTTGCTAGGAAAAGTAGAATTAGCAGAGAAAGGAAATAGTGCATTAGAACAGAACTAGGCTATGAGTATACAAACCCTCTCATATAAAGTTCTTGAGAAGTGATGGACAGTCTAAGTTCTGTTGAGGTATATTTTGTTGTCTGATCTTCCTGACTTAATTTCTGAATGAAACGTTAGAATTTTCCTCCAGTTTCTACTTTTCAAGCATGCCCAAGGGCCGAGTGTTAGAGGTTTCAAAACAGAGCAAAATTCTGCATTGACATTCAGTAAAGCCAAGCATTATAAATTTTTCATATATTTGCTTTTCAGTGTGACTCTGTGAGGAGGCAGTCTTTCAGATGGCCCAAATGGCTATGATTACTCCCAGTTCCTTCCCTCTGCTCCTCGCTAGCATCTTTGGGCTTTGCAAAAAACATTGCATCTCTCCCTGTGGAGCCTAACCATTTGTCTAAATAAGCATCAGTGCTAGAGAGATACAATTCCAAATCCCTCCATGTCTAACTATCCCCTTCTTCTAGTGATCAGGTGGTGAAACTTGCATTGTACTCTGTGCAGTGAAATACACAACCCCTGGAATATAAAATGGGTGAGGGAAGTTCCTTGGGGCCCTTTGTCTACTGTGCAAAGAGAGGAGGCACCTGTGGAAGTTTTCCATCCTGCCCTGGCAGCTTTTGAGTCAGGGAGGACTGCTCATGTTATTCCACACAGCAATGCCTCAGATCAAGGGACTCACTTCACAGAAATGAAATGCGGCAGCGGGCCCATATCATGGAATTCACTGGTCTTACCATGTTCCCCATCATCCTGAAGCAGCTGGCTTGATAGAATGATGAAATTGCTTCCTAAAGACACAATTACGCTGCCAGCTAGGTAGCAATACCTTGCAGGGTTGGGGCAATGCTCTCCAGGAGGCTGTATATGCTCTAAACCAGCATACAATATATGCTGCTGTATCTCCCATAGCCAGGACTCATGAGTTCATGAATCAAGGGGTGGAAGTGGGAGTGGCACCACTCACTATTACCCTTACTGACCCACTCGCAAGATTTTTGCTTCCTGTCCCTGAGATCTTATGCTCTGCAGGTCTAGAGGTCTTAGTTCCAAAGGGAGGAATGCTCCCACCTGGAGACATATCACTGATTCCATTGAACTGGAAGCTAAGAATGCCACCTGGCCACTTTGGGCTCCTTATGCCTCTGGATCAACAGGCAAAGAAGGGAGTTATCATTACTAGCTGGTGTGACTGATCCTGATTACTAAGAGGAAATCGGATTGATATTACATAATGCAGGTAAAGAAGAGTATGTCTGGAATGTAACAGATCCCTTAGGGTGTCTCTTAGTATTACCATGCCCTGTGATTAAAGTCAATGGAAAACTGCAGCAACCCAATTTTTACATGACTACTAATGGCTCAGACCCTTCAGGAATGAAGGTTAGGGTCACTCCACCAGGCAAAGAACCACAACCAGCTGAGGTGCTTCGTGAGGGCAAAGGGAATACAGAATGTGCAGTGGAAGAAGGTAGTGCTAAATACCAGTTACAGCCACATGACCAGTTGCAGAAACGAGGACTGTAACTGTTACGAGTATTTCTGCTTTGCACGTGTGTATCAAACATTTTTGTTTTTTGCACTTATAAAATATAAGATGTAAACAGGGTTAGTGCATTTTCAGTTGTATATGTGTCCATTGTATCATGTTAGGTACAAGTATGACTTTATAATTGCTTTTGTTCAGAGATTATGTATGGTTTAAGAGATGTGTACAGGTGTCAAGTTGCCAACGCATAGACTGTGATGGTTAAGATTGTGTGTCAACTTGGCTGGGACATGATCCTCAGTGTTTTGGCAGTGGTATAATGTTGTGGTCATTTCCTTGTTGAGATTCGATATGTGATCACCCCCATGATAGGATCTGCTGTGAGTAGCCAATCAGCTGAAAGGGAGTTTGCTGGGCATGTTGCCTACATTGAATATAAACAGATATTCTGGCAAGGCTTGGGGGCTTTTTGCTCATACTGGATCCTGCAGCTGGCTCCTGGTCATCTGACCTCCAGTTCTCGGGACTGGAGCTAGCAACTTACCTGCAATCTTGCTTGCTGATTTTGGGATTCATCCATCTTCACAGCCTCTGAGCAAGAGCCCTGCTGATCTTGGGTTTGCAAGCCCCTGCGGATACATGAATCAGGAGAAGCCTCTATCTTGACTCACAGACTTGGGACATTCCAGCCTATACAACCATGTGAGCCATTTCCTTGATATAAATCTCATTCTCTCTATATATATATACCTATTTATGTGCTTTTCTGGTTTTGCTTCTCTAGAGAACCCAGACTAAGACATGTGTGTAAAACTTTATCAGGATGAATGGACATAACACTCATGAAGTGGTTTGTGTCACTGAGTGGGATTCTCATCCCCGTACTCTGGTGGCTACTTGGGATCTGGAGACAGCCTTTAAGGCAACCTGTGTGTGCAATGCAGACTCAAACACAGTAAATTTCATATTAAAAGAGAAAATGTGGCCAATAAAGTTTTCCTTCTCCTAGAAATATCTAAGAAAGAAGAGCAAAGGGGAGGATTAATCTTATCACTTTTTAATGCATACTATGTCATATTGGATCCCTGGTGGTGCAGTGATTAAGAACTCGGCTGCTAACGAAAAGGTCAGAAGTTGGATTCCACCAGCCACTCCTCACAAACCCTGTGGGGCAGGTCTACTCTGTCTTATAGGGTCGCTGTGAGTTGGAATTGACTTGACAGCAACAGGTTTGGTTTTTTTTTGGTTTCGTACAGGAACAGATACAGAGAACCAAGAAAATCCGAGAATGCCCAGAAACAGATTTGTATTTACTTAGAGTCATGTTGTGTAACAGTGACGGTAACACAAATCAGTGGCGGAATGGGTAGATTGTTCTTCAAAAAGATTGAATTAGTAGCACTGGCTTTCTATATAGTGAAAAAGTAAAACTGAACCTCTATTTCAAACCACATAGAAAAGTAAAATACAGATCAATTAAAAGTCTAAATGGAAAAGCTAAAACTGTAACATAAATAGAAAAAGGTGCAGGGGAGTATCTTCGTCATCTTGGGCTGGAAAGTTCTTCAACAAAATGCAAAAGCACAAAACAAAAGGAAAAAAAGAGTATGAATGTATGAATTTGACTATACCAAAATTAGTTGTTTCTATTCAATGTTGAACAACACAGATAAAGTTTTCAAATGGAGGCACACTGGAAAAAGTTATTAGTAACGCCTAAATATGAGAAGATGTCACTTTAAGGACTAAGATGCACCTGACCCAAGCCATGGTGTTTTCAATCGCTTCATATGCATGTGAAAGCAGGACAATGAATCAGGAAGACCAAAAAAGAATTGACACCTTTGAATTGTGGTGTTGGCAAAGAATATTGAATATACCATGGACTGCCAAAAGAACCAACAAATCTGTCTTGGAAGAAGTACTGCTAGAATTCTTCTTAGAATCAAGGATAGTGAGACTTTGTCTCATATACGTTGGACATGTTATCAGAAGGGACCAGTCCCTGAAGAAGGACATCACGCTTGGTAAAGTGGAGAGTCAGTGAAAAAGAGGAAGACCCTCAATGAGATGGATTACACAGTGGCTGCAACAATGGGCTCAAGCATAACAACGATCATGAGGATGGCGCAGGATGGAGCAGTGTTTCGTTATGTTGTACAAAGGGTCATTATGCATTGGAACAGACTCGATGGCACCTAACAGCAACAACAACAACAAAAAAAAATCTGAGAAGAGAATGATACCTAAAATTAGGAAAGTATTCATAGAAATAGCAAGAAAATGATGAGAAATCCAACAGAAAAATGGTCCAAAGGCACATATAGGCAAGTCTCAGAAGGGAATCTAAATGGTTTTTAAGTAGAAATGACATAATAAGCTGATTGTGCAATTAGAGAAATCATATGGGGGGGTCCCACTTTTCTCCATAAAGCTAAAAAATTTTTAAATGCCTGATAATAGTAAGTTTTAACAAATACATGGTCAAATTGAAACACTCATGAGCTACTAGTGGGAGTGTCAACAAGTGAAACCTTTCTGAAAAATAGCAGGGCAGCATATTTCCCTCTGACCCAGCAACCTCTCCCTTAGTGTGTCCCACAGAGACTGTCTCCCACAGATACATGAAGATTCATGGGCATGGATGTTCATCAAAGCCGTTTCTGGGGGACTGGAAAGTTAATGTGGTAGAAACATCACGGTATGCAATAAGCAATCAGAAGCACTAAAGTCAATGTGTGCGTGTGTGTATGTGCGTTGTATCTCACTATCAGTCAATCATAAATACAAGATATTGGATGGAAAAAGTGAGAAACAAAACAAGAATAGATACAGCAAACAACTATCTCTATCTATACACACACTTTCTATAGATATATATACATACAGAAGCCATATATTAAACACATTAGACTAGGTTCCTATGGATAGTAGGGGGCTAGAAGGAGAGGCAGAAGTGGAAAAATTAATAGCCTCAGATAAAACAGACCGATTATGATAGTGTGCCATGAATTAAAGACTGTAATTAGCTAAATTACGTAGAACTAAGATTCACTAAAAAATACAAGTATTTCAATGAATTGAACAGAGACGAATATTAAATTTAATTTTTATTTATGAATTTTTAACAATTCCCTTAACATGAATATCTCCAAAAAGAAAGATCATTAATATCAACAAGTGCAAAAAGTGGCAGAAATATCAAAATTATTACTAGTGATATGTTAGTGTTTGATCTGATAATACAAGAACATAGATCAATATTTGACGTGCATGTCAACAGTTATGTCCTAAGTTACAGGCAAGACTCCAATGTATAGTCATGGGAAAACATCAGCAGAAAATGTGAAATAACAAGCAAAAATTATATAGAATTCCTACGCTGAGGAAGCCTTGCATAAATTCCCTAAATTAAACAGATGCATAATTCTCACCATATTTATATTTTTAAATTGGTTAAGCTCCAAAATGTTACTCTGTGGATGACACCTACTATATATAGCTAAATTTTCTGATATGCTTAAATTAAATTCTGATTTTGTATAACTCTTCAATGTCCCTAGTTTACAGACCCCTTGGTAAGTCTGTGAAGCCTTTGGACCCTTTCTCAGAATAATGCTTATAATTAGATAACATAAAATACTTAAAGTTACAAAGGAAACCACTTACATGGATTTTGTTTACCTTTATAGGAAAAAACAACAATAACAGTTTTGAGGAATATGTATTATTATGGATTGAATTGTATCCCCCCTTAAAATGCGTGTCAATTTGGATAGGCCATGATTCCCAGTATTGTGTGGGTGTCCACCATTTGTGATCTGATGTGATTATCTTATGTATTGTAAATCCTAACCTCTATGATGTTAATAAGGCAGGATTATAAGCAGTTATGTTAATGAGGAAGGACTCAATCTACAGGATTAGGTTGTATCTTGAGTCAATCTCTTCTGGGATATAAAAGAGAGAATTGAACAGAGAGAAGGACCTCATTACCATCAAGCAAGAAGAGCCAGGAGCGGAGCACATCCTTTGGACCCAGGGTCCATTCACTGAGAAGCCCCTAGACCAGAGGAAGACTAATGACAAGGATCTTCCCCCAGAGCCTACAAGAGAGAAAGCCTTCTGGAGCTGGTGCCCTGAATTCAGACTTCTAGCCTCCTAAACTGTGAGAGAATAAATTTGTTAAAGCCATCCACTTGTGGTATTTCTGTCATAACAGCACTAGATAACTAAGACATATATAAATAAGTTTTTTTTTTTTGTATAATCTTATAAACGTGTTTTATGAAATACTGCCAAAAGGCAAGATATACAGGGGGTTTTCATAAATATCAGATTTTCATTTTTAACTCAAAATATTATTAATAGGTTTTGCTATCATTCGTGATTCTCAGCGGGAAAGCAGTGATAGGTACTAGATATTTATAGATAAATACAGGCTTTTGGAAATGCCTTTGCACAGCAGCAGCTTTTCCTGCCCATGAGTAGCACTGACTACCCTTATTGCCTAGCAACACCATTTTATCACAGGCAACCTGATAGTCAATAGAATTGGAAAAGTCAGAAGTTCAAAATGGAAAGTACAGTAGTTATTTGTCTAGACTGAGATTTGCCTGGTTTCCTATAACTTGTGAAAATACTGGCCTTGGGAGCATTATTTCTTGTTTATAACCCCATTAACATACTAGAGGCAGGATATCAGTAAGCTCCGTCTGCTGTACCAATAGTGTCTATCTATAGCGGAGAATGATAGCAGGCAGCCTGAGGCAGTTGCTTGGAGTATTTTAGCCCATGCAGGCTCAGGAAGAGTCAAGAATAATCTTCTGAAAAGTGTTTCAAGGAGTTAACCCTCAAATTTTCTCTTCTACCATAAAATTTAATTATATTTTGAGGCAATCTGGTCACCTACAGCCAAGGCACCAGAAAAACCTTCTTTTTTTTTTTTCTTTTTCTTTTAAAAGATATGGATTCTGTAAACTCCTGCTTCTCCAATCACTCAGTTAGTTAGACAATCTTTAAGCTATGCATAATGTTAGACACAAGATGGGGGAAAAGGAGTAACTATACTCCTGGCCCTCTTTTTCATACTTACCTGACTATTCCGATTTCATAATTAACTAGCTGAGAGATGGAAATCAATGAATTTTCAGCAATCACTCTATGTTGTCAGTTCAGGATAGCACACTGTCTTTGATTAAAACTTACACTGGGTTCTAAATTCAATAAAATAGTTTCAGGGAAGATTGACTTGAATCTCCCAGCCCACTCTATTTTCATTGTGGTATTTTATACTAATCACCATTATCTGATTGCTTTGCACTCAAAATCTATACTGTCCTTGCTCTTAGAAGCTTTTCTTCCATGAATCTATAACCAGTAATCAGTTGCCATCAAGTCATTTCTGACACAGGGCTACACCATGTAGATCAGAGTAGAACTGTGCTCCACAGGATTTTCAATGGCTGAGTTTTCTGAAGTAGATCAGCAGGCATCTCTTGGCGGACTTGAACCTCCCACTTTTTGCTTATCAGCCAAACACCTTAAGCATTTGCATTCAGTCCCACCTCCCCTATCATTCTCTTACATAATAATCATTTTATTGATTCCAAAGGGTTTTTTTCTTCATAAAATTCCTTTCCCCCGTCTTCAATTTTAAATGAGTGTATACAACAACTCATAAAACCACTGTGCAAAGTGTTTGCTTCATATATACTTTAAAAGGCGATTCTGGATGTTCTAGTATCCCAAAAGTGTACTTGCATTTTATATAACATGCAATATAAGACTTGAACTTACAAAACATGATGCGTAATTTGATCCATGGTTGGCTAAATCTGTCACAATGGTCTGTGCAATGCCAAGTCTTCCCAGCACTACTAATCCACAACTGTGCAATGTTATACTTGAAAGAAAGTATGTGACCCTAAAGTGTATGAGCTTTCATTTAAAACTCTATGGTGGTCTTAACATTGAGCTTGAAAGATTAACTTGAACTTCTTTCAAATCCAGACACAAAACCTCATTCATTGGTTTCCTTTTGGTATTAAGTTTTTGTTGGTGTTCTCTCTCTCTCTCACACACACACACACAGAGATAGAGAAATTTCCTTTAATCTATCCTTAATTTCTACTTTTGCATTCTTTGACTTACAAAGTCTCTGTATAAGAATTACTGGAGGACTTCCGGCAAAATGGTCCTCTAGACAGAAGCACCACGCCGTCCCTCCACAGCAAAGATCCGAAAAACTAAGTCGAAAAGAGAAAACAGCAATCCTGAAACCCTAAAATATCAAATGAAGACATAAAGAATTCAGCCAAGCACCAAAGGGAGTGAGAAAACTGACAGAGAACGGACAGCGAGGAGAGATTCATGCAGAGGACTTCCGTCAGCTAATGCAGCGTGGATACACCATCTTGGACTCCTATTGGAGACCAGCAAACAGGGGTACGAGAAAGCAGCTTCACAGAGCTTCCAGCGGGAGACAAAACAACCGGTAATTTGCAATACACGCTTTCCCACCCCCCAACCCTTCTTCACCCCCACTCAGCCTCCTATGCTTCCCGCGGCTACAGTCTTTTGTCCAGAAAGCACCAGCTGCTTGGATTCCACCCACCCGCACTAGCTGGCTCTCTGAGTGCCATTTGTTGGCTGCTGGTGTTGCCTTTTTTTTCTGATTCTTTTGATTTCTTCCTTACCTCTCACCACCTCCCCCTCCTTTTGCTCAAATACTGGGCTCCGTGCGCCATCTTTGCTTCCTCCTGAGGGGCTGCGGAGCTCCGTTCAAGTGTGGAACTGCTTCCTGGTCTGGGCTGCCACGCTGGTGGGATCCCAGGGCTTTTGTTTGTTTGTTTGTTTTGAATTGTTTGTTTTCTTTCCTTTTCTTGAGTTGGGAGCCTGTTCTGGCCAGGCGGAGCCACATGGTTTGGAACCTACCTCCTCAGCTTGCACAGACGAGCAGAGAGATCCCTGTGGGCATTTTTTTTTTGTGGTTTTATTTTTTTAATTTTTACTTTTTTCTTCCTTTTTTGTGGGGGGCTTTTCTTGTTCTTTTTTTTCTTTTAATTTTTTTCCCCTCTTATTCCCTTTCTGTCTTTCTACATTACTCAGTTTCCTGTCTCTCTATACCTTCCTTCTCTTTCAGTTCCCTGAATACCTGGTGCTAAATACCTCTACGCCTTCTAGCCAGGCTGTACTGCAACACCTAAGAACAACTTCCCCAGACCTCATACCTGCACTGGTGGGATCCCTGGGAACTTTTCTGTTCTTTTCCCTTTCTGAATTTTATTTATTCATTCTTTTCTTCTTCTTCTCCTTTTTGTTTTTCTCCATTTCATAGTCTATCATCTCTCCACTCCAATGGCAAACTCCCCTAGCATTCTTTTTTGTTTTGTTTTTTGTATGTTTTTGGCTCCTGTTCCTCTCTCCTCTCTCCCATATCCATCTTAGCTCCACACATAACAATCTCCCCCTACATCCTGACTACCTGCACCATGCGCTTAACATTACACCACCAAGCAGCACAGGCACGGCCCACTGGAACCTGCCCTGCACTGATTACTGTTATGGAAAGGGAAAAAGCCCTGAATAAGTAAAGCACTACTGAAGAAGAAGAATAAAGTTGGAGGACTCACACTACCTGACTTC
>NW_004443953.1:22418006-22458070 GCF_000243295.1 Trichechus manatus latirostris
GAAGGGAGAGAGTTGACATGTTGTGGGGTTGTTAACCAATATCATAAAACAATATTTGTACTGTTTCATGAGAAACTATTTGTTCTGTAAGCCTTCACCTGAAGTACAATAAAAAAAAAAAAAGGAGAAGGAAAACGATAATTTGATAGACTGATGGTAATAATTTGTTATTGATTTGGTCTTTTTGCTTAGACAGGTTTTAATCATCAGAGTCTTCAATAAACTAATGTTTCTCAAATAAAAAAAAGAATTACTGGAAAAATTGGTTTATACAGATCTCTTAATCATTTGGATAATTTCTCTCTAGGAATTCCCCAATGTGCATTTTAGTCTGAAACTAATAATGCTGACATCACCTTTAACATGTTTAGACACATATTTAAAATCTCAAATACTTCTGTATATCTGTCTTCTAAAGCGATCATGAAATGTTTTGAAATAAAAGTGTAGTGTTCTTTGCTTTGCTTTTTTCCCCTGCCTTTATATTTCTACTTGCCAAACATTTTCTATTTATTTAGTTTTAGTTTTATTTTAATTCTTCATAAATTTATATTATGTATTTTAGCCAGACTCCAAAAATTATGACAAATTCCTTTAAATAATATTTTTGCCATGTGAGTTCTTTATTCTATTTTAAAATGCATATTATTCCTTTAGTTTATTGAAAAGAACTCAACTTTGAGACTATTACCATCTAACTGTTTTTCTAAGAGCATTTTTGGCAAAATTCACTTGGACTAATAATAAATTACAGCATGTTTTAAATGTTGTTAGAAATTTTGTTATTGAATCAGATCGAGTATATTTATCTATACTCATGCTTTATAAGCTCAATACCATCAGTCAGAACAAGGCCAGGGGCCAGCTGTGGAACAGACCATCAATTGTTCATGATGCGTAAGTTCAAGCTGAAACTGAAGAAAATTAGAATAAATCTACAAGAACCAAAGTAGGACCTTGAGTATATTCCACATGAATTTAGAAACCATCTCAAGAACAGATTTGACTAGTTGAACACTAATGAACAAAGCCCAGATGAGTTGTGGAATGACATCAAGGACATCATACATGAAGAAAGCAAGAGGTCATTAAAAAGATAGGAAAGAAAGAAGAGATCAAAATGGATATCAGAAGAGACTCTGAAACTTGCTCTTGAATGTCGAGTAGCTAAAGCGAAAGGAAGAAATGATGAAGTAAAAGAGCTGAAGAGAAGATTTCAAAAGGTGACTTGAGAAGACAAATTATTATAATGACATGTGCAAAGACTTGTAGATAGAAAACCAAAAGGGAAGAACATGATCAGTATTTCCCAAGCTGAAAGAAGTGAAGAAAAAATTCAAGCCTCAAGTTGCAATTTGAAGGATTCTACAGGGAAAATATGAAATAATGCAGGAAACATCAAAAGAAGATGGAAAGACAACACAGAGTTACTATACCAAAAAGAACTGGTCAATGTTCAACCATTTCAGGAGGCAGCATATGATCAGGAACTGATGGTACTGAAGGAAGACGTACAAGCTGCGCTGAAGGTATTGGTGAAAAACAAGGCTCCAGGAATTGACAGATTATCAATTGAGATGTTTCAACAAATGGATGCAGCACTGGTAGTGCTCACTCATCTATGCCAAGAAATTTGAAAGACAGCTACCTGGCCAACAGACTGGAAGAGATCCGTATTTATGCCTATTCCCAAGAAAGGTGATCCAACTGAATGCAGAAATTATCGAACAACATCATTAATATCACACACAAGTAAAATTTTACTGAAGATCATTTAAAAGTGGCTGCAGCAGTGTGTCGACAGGGAACTGCTAGAAATTCAAGCCAGATTCAGAAGAGGACATGGAATTAGGGATATCATTGCTGATGTCAGATGGATCCTGGCTGAAAGCAGAGAATACCAGAAAGATGTTTACTTGTGTTTTATTGACTATCCAAAGGCATTTGACTGTGTAGATCATAACAAATTATGGTTAACATTGCAGAGAATGGGAATTCCAGAACACTTAATTTTACTCATGAGGAACCTGTACATAGACCAAGAGGCAGTTGTTTGAACAGAACAAGGGGATACTATGTGGTTTAAAGTCAGGAAAGGTGTGCCTCAGGGTTATATCCTTTCACCATACCTATTCAATCTGTATGCTGAGCAAATAATCTGAGAAACTGGACTATATGAAGAACGGGGCATCAGTATTGGAGGAAGACTCATTAACAACCTTCATTATGCAGATGACACATCCTTGCTTGCTGAAAGTGAAAAGGGGTTGAAACATTTACTGATGAAAATCAAAGATCACAGCCTTCCGTATGGATTATACGTCAACATAAAGAAAACAAAACTCACAACTAGAGCAATAAGCAACGTCTTGATAAACGGAGAAAAGATTGAAGCTGTCAAGGATTTCATGTTACTTGGATCCACAATCAACACCCATGGAAGCAGCAGTCAAGAAATCAAAAGATGCATTGCATTGGGCAAATCTGCTGCTAAAGACCTCTTTAAAGTGTTGAAAAGCAAAGATGTCACCTTGAGAACTAAAGAGCACCTGACCCAAACCATGGTGTTTTCAATTGCCTCATATGCATGCAAAAGCTAGACAATGAATAAGCAAGACTGAAGAAGAATTGACACGTTTGAATTGTGGTGTTGGCAAAGAACATTAACTATACCATGGACTGCCAAAAGAACAAACAAATCTGTCTTAGAAGAAATACAACCAGAATGCTCCTTAGATGCAAGGATGGTGAGACTAGGTCTCACTTACTCTGGACATGTTATTAAGAGAGATCAGTCCCTGGAGAAGGACATCATGCTTTGTGAAGTTGAGGGTCAGTGAAAAAAAGCAAGACTCTCAATGAGATGGATTGACATAGTGCCTGCAACAATAGGCTCAAGCATAAAAATGATTGTGAGGATGGCACAGGACAGGTATTGTTCTGCTGTACATACAGTTGCTGTGAGCCGGAACTGACTCAACGGCACCTAGCAACAACAACACGCTTTAAAAAAGTAGACGAAAAAGTCACTTAATTAGTACTGAAATTGCAGTGTTGTTTAAGGATTTGTAATTGCTGTTTTATTTAGATAGGAATCAAATTAGCCATAGTCATATTAATTTTCCAATTTTATCCTGAACTTTTTTTTCTTTATTTTGTAATCCATTTTGGAATATAGTTTGTGTAACAATTTATAATATTATTTGGTTATTTTAAATGCATAGTTTTCTTTGTAAAGTGTTAGAGCTTGCTTCACATGCATCTTCACCTATTCTCTGCTTTTCATTTGCATCTGTCTTCTCTTTACCCATTGGTTTTCTGGGCTCCTGTAATTCTAATAAACCTGAAGTCCTGTTAAGCCCTTGATACTACTATTAATTGTTTTCATTTCCTTGTCTAAATTCTGGCTCTTTGGAGGTTCATAGGCCTCTTTTGGTCTTCAGACCCTGACAAGAGCAAGAAAAATCCCGTTCGTTATAAATTTTTCTGTGCTTTGAACTTCGTCAATAGAAATAATGTTATTTAAACTATCTGAAGGATAAAATAAAAATATGTAGATTCTAAGAAAGACCATTCAGGGTTTCCATCTCATCTCTTTCAGTATTAGGTGTTCAGTGATTAGTTTTACCTTCCGCCCTTATTTTCTTTAAATAAAATTTAGGCTAAGAGAATGACACTGAATTCCATTTTAACTTAAGCCTCACCAAAAGCACCAACAAAAATCTCAGTGAAGTCTGGTGAATATACTTGTCAGTCTCTTCTTTTATTATACATTATTTTTAAAATTATATTGTCGTTGAGCATATATACAGCAAAACATACACCAATTCAAAATTTTCTACATGTACCATTTAGTGACATTAAATACATTCTTCAAGTTGTGTAACCATTCTCACTTTCCTTTTCTGAGTTGTTCCTCTCCCATTAACATAAATTCACTGCCCCCTAAGATTCCTATCTAATCTTTTGAGTTACTGTTGTCAATTTGATCCCATATAAACCAAAAAACTGGCTGCCATCAAGTTGATTCTGACTCATAGCAACCCTATAGGACAGAGTAGAACTGCCCCACAGGGTTTCCAAGGCTGTAAATCTTTACGGAAGCAGGCTGCCACATCTTTCCCCTGTGGAGCTGCTGGTGGTTTCAAACTACTGACCTCTCAGTTACCAGCTGAGTGCTTTAACCACTGTGCCACCAAGGCTCCCTTTGATCCCATATAGATAGTTCTTAAAAAAAGTATAAAGCTCAATGCAGACTTTTTTATTAGTTTAGCTAAACTACTGTTTGGTATTAAGAAGACTTCAGGGGATATTTTTGGTTTAAGGTTTAAAGATTATCTCAGGGCAAAAGTTTCAGGGATTCATCCAATCTTCATGGCTCCAGGAAGTCTAGAGTCCACGAGAATTTTAAATTCTGCTCTGTATTTTCTCCCTTTTGATCAAAGATTCCTCTGTGGAATCTTTGATCAAAACGTTCAGTAATGGTAGCTGGGCACCATCCAATTCTGGTCTCATGGCAAAGGAAGCAGTTATTCATAGAGACAATTAGCCACACATTGCATATCCTCCTCCTATTCCTGACTCTCCTTCTTCCTCTGTGAGTGCAAGCAAAAAGATTCCAATTGTTGTTCCTTGAATGGCCACCTGCAAGCTTTTAAGACCCCCAGACACAATGCATAAAACTAGGAGGTAGAGCAGAAGCAATAAACATGTCATTAGAATAGCAAGGAAAAAAAAATCAAATACATGAAAACTGAACAATATCTTGCTTAAAAACCACATAATAATAGAGGAAATCAAGAATGGAATAAAAAAATTCATAGAATCATCAGAATGAAAACATATATTTCCAAAAGCTTTGGGACACAGCAAAAGCAGTGCTTAGAGTCAAACTATAGCAACAAATGCACATATCAAAAAAGAAGAAAGTGCCAAAATCAAAACATTAACCTTACAACTCTAACAAATAGAAAGAGAGCAGTAAAGGAAGCCCACAGTCACCAGAAACAAGAAAATAATAAAGATTAGAGCAGAAATAAATAGAACTAAACTCATTGCCATCGAGTCGATTCTGACTCACAGTGACCCTATAGGACAGAGTAGAACTACCTCATAGGGTTTCCAAGTATAGGCTGGTGGATTCAAACTTCCAACCTTTTGGTTAGCAGCCAAGCTCTTAACCATTGTACCACCAAGGCTCTTAAATGAAATAGAGAACAGAAAACAACAGAAAGATTCAATAAGACCAAAAGTTGGCTCTTCGAAAGGATCAACAAAGTCAACAAACCATTGGCCAAACTGACAAAAGAAAAACAGGAGAGAAAGCAAATAACCCGAATAAGAAATGAGATGGGTGATATCACAATAGAAGTAAATGAAATAAAAAGGATCATAACAGAATACTACAAACAATTGTACTCCAACAAATTTGAAAACCTAGAGGAAATGGACAAATTTATAGGAACACACTACCTACTTAAACTAACACAAACTGAGGTTAAAAAAAAAAAAATAACGAAATGAGAGATTGAAGAAGTGAAAAAAAAAAAACACCACCAACAAAAAAGCCTTAACCCAGACAGCCATCTTCACTGGAGAATTCTACCAGCCTCAGAGAAGAGCTCTCATCAATACTACTCAGACTATTTCAGAGCACAGAAAAGGAAAGATACTCCTGAATTCATTCTAAGAAGCCAGCATAACCCTGATACCAAAGCCAGGCAAAGACACCACCAAAAAATAAAACTACAGACTGATATCTCTCATTAATATAGACACAAAAATTCTCAGCAAAATTCTATCCAATAGAATTCAACAGCCATCAAAAAATATACAACATGACCAACTGGGATTCATACCAGGTATGCAAGGATGGTTCAAAATTAGAAAATCAGGCAATGCAATCCACTACATAAGTAAAAAAAAAAAAGAAAAAAAAAGGAAATAATTGTATGATCAACTCAATTCATGCAGGAAAGGCAGCAGACAAAGTTCAACACCCATTCTTGGTAAAAACAAAATAGGAATAGAAGGGAAATTCTTCAACATAATAAAAGGCATTTATACAAAACCAACAGCCAACATCATTCTCAATGGAGAGAGACTGAAAGCATTCCCCTTGAGAATGGGAACCAGACAAGGACGTTTTTTATCACCACTCTTATTCAACATCATGCTGGAAGTTCTAGCTAGAGCAACAAGGCAAGACAGAGAAATAAAGGGCATCTAAATTGGTAAGAAAGTGGTAAAACTATCCTTATTCACAGATGATATGATCCTACACATAGAAAATCCCAAAGAATCTGCAAGAAAGCTACTGGAACTAAAAGAAGGTTTCAGCAAAGTAGCAGGATACAAGGTTAACATACAAAAATAAGTTGGATTCCTCTACACCAACAAAGAGAACTTCAAAAAGGAAATCACCGAATCAATACCATTTATAATAGTCCTCAAAAATAAAATACTTAGAATAAATCTAACCAGGGATGCAAAAGACCTATACAAAGAAAACTACAAAACACTACTACAAGAATACAAAAGAGACCTACATTAATGGAAAAACATACCATACTCATGGATAGGAAGACTCAACATTGTGAAAATATCAATACTACCCAAAGCAATCCACAGATACAATGCAATCTCGATCCAAATTCCAACAGCATTATTCAAAGAGATGAATAAACTAATCACCAACTTTATATAGAAAGAGTAGAGGCCCCAGAGAAGTAAAGCATTATTGAAGAAGAACAAAGTGAGAGGCCTCACCGTACCTGATCTTAGAACCTACTGTATAGCCATGGTAGTCAAAACAGGCTGGTACTGGTATAACAATAGACCAATGGAACAGAATTGAGAAGCCAGATTTAAACTCATCCATCTATAGGCAGCTGATGTTTGACAAACAGCCAAAGTCCATTAAATGGGGAAAAGACACTCTCTTTAATAAATGGTGCTGGCATAACTGGATGTCCATCTATAAAAAAATGAAACAAGATCCATACCTCACACCACACACAAAAACCGATTCAAAATAGACCAAAGACCTAAATATAAAACCCAAAACGATAAAGATCACAGAACAAAAATAGAGACAACACTAGGGGCTGTAATGCATGGAATAAATACAATACAAACCATAACTAACAATGCACAAACACCAGAAGACAAACTTGATAATTGAGAGCCCCTAAAAATTAAATGGTTATGCTCATCCAAAGAAGCCCTAGTGGTACAGTGGTTAAGTGCTTAGCAGCTAATCCCCCAGTTGCTCCTTAGAAACTATGGGGCAGTTCTACTCTGTCCTATAGGGTCACTATGAGCTGGAATCAACCAGATGGCAACCTGTTTTTTTTTTTTTTGACTCATCTGATGATGTCACCAAAAGAGTAAAAAGAGAATCTACAGACTGGGAAAAAATTTTGGCTACGTATGACATATCTAACAAGAGTCTAATTTCTAAAATCTACAAAATACTTAAACACCTCAACAACAACAACAAAACATCCCATTCAAAAAATGGGCAAAGGATATGAAATGACACTTAACCAAAGAAGACATTCGGGCAGCTAGCAGACACATGAAGAAATGCTCGCAGTGATTAGCCATTAGAGAAATGCAAATCAAAACTACAATGAGATACCTTCTCCCCCAGAAATACTGACGCTAATCAAAAAAATAGAAAATAATAAATATTGGAGAGGTTGAGTGGAGATTGGAACTCTTACGCACTGCTGGTGGGAACATAAAATGGTACAACCACTATGGAAAATGACATGGCTCCTCCTTAAAAAATGAGAAATAGAAATACTATACAAGCCAGCAATCCCACTCCTAGAAATATATCCTAGAGAAATAAGAGCTGTCACAGGAAAAGACATAAGCAAACCCATGCTCATTGCAGCACTATTCACAGTAGCAAAAAGATGGAAACAACCTAAGTGCCAATCAACAGATGAATGGATAAACGAATTAGGGTACATACACACAGTGGAATACTATGAAAAGACAAAGAACAATGATGAATCCACAAAACATCTCACAACATGGATGAATCTGGAGGTCATTCACATTGAGTGAAATAAGTCAATCACAAAAGGACAAATATTGTATGAGACCACTCTTATACCCAAGGAAAGAGATTGACTCAAGATACAACCTCATCCTGTAGATTGAGTTCTGCCTCATTAACATAACTGCCTCTAATCCTGCCTCATTAACACCATAGAGGTAGGATTTACAACACATAGGAAAATCACATTGGATGACAAAATGGTGGACAATCACACAGTACTGGAAATCATGGCCTAGCTAAGCTGACACATAATTTTGGAGGACACAATTCAAACGACAACAATTGGTAATTGATTTTTACTCCTTTTCTGTGGAATATTCCTAAAAGTCACACATACTAAATGACATTTATTCTGAAATTGCTAGCTTCCCAATAATAATTTCTGGGGAATTGAGACTAATATATTCACTTATGAGTCCAAAGAATATTTACAGATATTTTTATGGGATAGGGTCTACTTAGTTAACATCATTCTCTATTTTTTTTATATTAATCTGATTTGTCACATATAAGTCTAAAAATAACTTCTTGTCATTTTGTCCATGAATACATATAACTCACACTTGATGGAAGATGAAAATGAGGCTAACAGTTACAAAGAGAATTGTACAGATCACTATATGACCGTCTGTCACCTACAGTGGATATGGTTGATAAGTTGAAAGAAATATTTAACAAGAATTGATCATCTATTTTAGAAGCTTGAAAGTTAACAGACAAGCATTTCCGACATCAGAGACAGCGTGATACCCATCTGATACTAAAGTAAAAATGCAGATAGTTGGTGAGAAGAGTTAGCAAATAGTAAAAGACAAGATAAGGTCTGTTAATGCACAACCCAATTTTCTGGGTGGTGGGGGTATGGAATGCAGCTTCCCGCACAGGAAAAGAAGTTCTAAATAGAACAAGATGCTTCCTACCCCAAAGCATTGACATTTACTTAAAGCACTGAAAGTGAGGAAATATATTTAAAGTATCAGTTGCTTTGAACATTAAAGGACAGAAAGCTCAAAAAGCTCATACTTCTTGCTCTCACCCCATTCTTTCCTCCCATCTGGATGTTAAGAGTATTCTTCACTAAAGACAAATAAAATTGAATTACTATTCAATTCCCTTATGACCACCAAAGCATCTGGAGGAGATTTACACCAACCAAAGGAAAATCTACACATAATCAGATGAAATGTAGCAAAAACTAAGATATATTTTTTAACTAATCTTCATTCTTCATTCAGTATTTATTGAGAGACTATGCACATTCCCAGAATCGTGTTTGGCTCTAAATCCAAATTGAATTAGTCATGTCCCTGCCCTCCAGAAACTCGAGAACTAGTACAGGTGATGAGCACATAAAAATAACACAACAATGAATACAATGAGTTCCATGGTGAAGAGTGGCACAAAGTTCTCTATACATCTGTGTATTTATATTTATTTTGATCATTGGCTATATACACATTGATATAATGAGGCTTCCCACTAATAGCACCACTTTAGCTACATTTAGCAATTAGCAATCTCGAGATGGAACAAGAGCACAGGAAAACTAATAAAATACTTCCTTTGACAGTCTGAAAAGATTAGAATTTAGGCATAGTATAAAAAAACCCAGTAGTCTGAGTGAGGATGGTGAGACAAATAAAATTTTAATCAAATAACAAACTAAAGATACAATTAAGATAAAATTCAGTCATTGTATTAATCAGGAATAATTTAGTATATTTCTGAATTACAGGATTTTCTTGATTTTTCTTAGTCCCAATATTTCTTCAGATTGTATTCACATACTTGTTGACAACAGTAAAAGAATTACACAGCCTTAGGGTAAAATTAATTTGACTTCTACAACTTCCTTGATTCTGCCACAGGCTAACTACTATAACTACTTCTACAAGGGCCATGGATGGAACAATGTCTATTTGGAACCATCTATCTTGACCATCTAGTGCTGCTCCAACAGAAATACCACAGGTGGATGGTTTTTAACAAAGAGAAGTTTATTCTTTCACAGTCTAGTAGGCTACAAGTCCAAATTCAAGGCATCAGCTCCAGGGGAAGGCCTTCTCCCTCTGCCAGCTCTGGAGGAAGGTCCTTGTGATGCATCAATCTTCCCTTGGTCTATGAGCTTCTCTGCTCAGGAATCTCAGGTCCAAAGGACACACTCTGCTCCAGGCACTACTCTCTTGGTGGTGTGAGGTTCCCGTGTGTCTCTGCTTACTTCTCTCTTTTATATCTCAAAAGAGACTGGCTTAAGACACTATCCAATCTTGTATACCTCATAAGTATAACTGCTGCTAATCCATCTTATTAGATCACAGTGATTGAATTTAGAACACTTAAGGAAATCACATCAGATTACAAAATGGTACACAATTATGCAATACTGGGAATCATGACCCAGCCAAGTTGACAGATATTTTGGAGGGACACAATTCAATCCATGACACCATCATACTACTCATATGGAATCTATCTTCAGTAGGGGGTGTCATGGATTGAACTGTGTCCCCCCAAAATATGTGTCAGCTTGGTTAGGCCATCATTCTCAGTATTGTGTGGTTGTCCTCCATTTTGTGAGTATAATTTTCCTATATGTTGTAAATCCTAATCTCTGCCTGTGGTTAATGAAGCAAGATTAGATTATGTTAAAGAGGGTTCGGGTGGGATTGTAATGTCCTTACTGAGGTTACATCCCTGATCCAATGTAAAGGGATTTTCCCTGGGGTGTGGCCTGCACCATCTTTTATCTTATAAGAGATAAAAGGAAAGCAAATTGAGCAGAGAGTTGGGGACCTCATACCACCAAGAAAGCAGCGCCAGGAGCAGAGCTCGTCCTTTGGACCTGGGGTTCCTGTGCTGAGAAGCTCCTATTGCAGGGGAAGATTGATGAGAAGGAGTTTCCTCCAGAGCTGACAGAGACAGAAAGCCTTCCTCTGGAGCTGACACCCTGAATTTGGACTTCTAGCCTAGTAGACTATGAGAAAATAAATTTCTCTTTGTTAAAGCCATCCACTTGTGGTATTTCTGTTATAGCAGCACTGTATGACTGAGACAGGGAGGAAACTATATTTGTCATTGTCAGAGGCTTTGGTGAAAGTGTTGAAGGAAGGTGATTTGAGCAGTAAAGGTTAAAAGGAAGTTGATTATTTAGCTGCTATTTTACTCAAACCTGCAATGAATTTATATATTGGCTCTGAATAGACATTCTTTCTGAGCTCTGAAATTATTCTTCTTATGTTTAACTGGGGCCCTTCTTGACAAACAGAAATGGAGCCCATGTTCTGCACAGGATCCCCTCTGCAGGACCAAGGATGTGGAATGCAAAACAATCAATCTCAGACAGGGAGCATAGTCTCAGAGGACCAGCTGCACATACTTGCAAGCTCCTCCTCAACAGCTGAGTAGCTTTGCTCACTTCACTTCCAAGCCTTGTGTATTATTTCCACTACTTGAATACAAGTGAGGCTATTAAATCCTTGTGTTTAGAGAGTTACTGCAGGAAGACAGCTGTCTGAGAGCACGTAGACAGCAAATAAGGCTTAGAAGTTCTATCTGACATTTCAGTTCTCTCTGTGTTTTCTGTCTTTGGAGACTTAAGCTAATTTTCCACCCCAGCGCTGCTGTGGTGACGTGCCCCAATGGACTCTGATCAACTTCCTGCCATTGCCCATATCTTTGTTTCCTGCCTGGGAGCTTTCTTGTTGATGCTGCAATGCAAGAAACAGCAGAACCATGTGGGCCCATCACAGGTTAGCCACCTAGAAATGTAAGAGAACAATGCCACTGGGGTGAACCAGTACAAGATGGGGGCAGCCAGATAAACCCTTTTTCCTTCCTCTACCTGGCAAGACTCTCTGAGAATCAGTTGTTTATATGTCCCCTCAGAAGACAGTACCAGATGATTAAGCAGTCCACTGCACTTGATACAGAGTGGTGTCCAGCTTGATAATGAAGCTTTTAATTGTTTCTCCCTTCCTGCTTTGCTCTTCTTTCCCCTCACTCCTGCTCCTAAAGTTGGAATCACAGACCCTTCTAAACCTTCACCACAACTAGACTCCTCGTTTACATTTATAAAAATGAAAAGTAGGAATGGAACTGATGCTGAAAACTTTCTTAGTCTAGCGTTAAGCATTATTCATCTAAATATGCATGAATTAATTGAAGAAAAAACAGCTATTCATATTATTAAAATATAAATTTCTAGTAAAATTTCAGATTTTATGTTTAGTATTTTACCAAAATTTTAATAAATTTTTATAATTTTGATAAATGTTGTAGAAATAATCATTAAAACCCAGAACACTTTGTAGTATTGTACTGCAACATATATATATATACCAAAAACATTTAGAAGAGTAACTGTTCACCTGCAGAAGTGGGTTAAAATTTATTCTTTTATATTTTAATAAAAACTTTAAATATCAAGAAAGATCAAAAGGAAAATAGCTATAATTCTGTAGGTTACATATAGTTTTATTATTAAAAACTATGGGTCAGGGTCTTGGAGAGACTGAATTTAAGAGTGGCTCTACTTTTGAACACCAGAACAAAGTCAATTGAGAATTATTTTCTTAACTGTTTAATACTGTAATCCAGTACAATCCATTGATATTACTCTTCACCTTGTAAAAATAGAGCTTTAGAAATGATTCCACCATTGTAAATATAGCTGTATAGTAAGTTCTCTAAAATACACATTTTAATTTAAAAGAAAATGGAAACATTGCCTCTGTTCAAAGACTTCACAAGTCTGGAAAGTGATTATCTCCAAAACTTTTGTGATTGTTATACACCTGTGTATCTGTGTATAACTTGATTGATATATGAAATGATATAATTTTCCTCATCTTTAATTACAAATTAATTAACATTTTATAACTTTTATGGTAGATTAAGATGCTGGTTCACCCTCTGAGATAGCATTAATAAGAGAAACTACCACTCTTTATCAGGACTTTAAACTATATCATTTGAAAATGGACCAAGAGTAGAAATCGAATTAGCCAGGCCCCCTGTGGCTGGAGCTGCTGTCAGCCCTAAAGCCTCTTCCTGGCAAGGTGCTGAATGAGATGAGTCAGGGATCAAGGCGCAGCTGGGAAAGGTTAGCTCTGTCCACAGAGCCTTCTCAAGAGTATGAGACCCCTGACCAAGAGAGGGTTGATGGAAGCATGTCACGGAGCTTTCTTAGGGCTACAGGGTCACGAATGTGGGACAAATCATGTAGCACCTGTGACAGCATTAGATCACCCATTCTATACTAAAATAAGGAATTCTAATTTCTCCTCACTCTTTTCAGCATGGGAAGAGAAATAATGGAGTAATTGTCCTTTTTTTGGTCTGAACGTTAGATGACAATATCTTTGAAAAATACATATATGAATTTTATTCACATAGTTAGCACACTGATTCATTCTGTAAAGGTTCAGGAAACGGACAGTCAGAATACATTATCTCTAGATTAAAACACGAAGGCACAGAATGAGCAAAACGGAAACATTTATGAAAAAAATACTTTTGAATTATTTTTCTAAGGACTTTTATTTCTTCTATATCATGTGTGTATTTGTGTATGTATATAGCTACATACATATTTGTTGGTGTTGGGTGCCATCTAATCAATTCTGACTCATAGTGAGCCCACATTACAGAGTAGAACTGCCCCTCAGGGTTTTTTTTTTACTGTAATCTCTATGGAAGCATATTGCCAGATCTTTCTCCCACGAGGATGCTAGGTGGGTTCAAACTGCCAGCCTTTTGATTAACAGCCGAGCATTTAACCATTGTGCCACCAGGGCTCCTACACACACATATGCACACACACATATATAACTTAATCTATTGCCTTAGTTATGTAGTGCTGCTATAGCAGAAATACCGTGAGTGGCCTTAACAAACAGACATTTATTGTCTCACGGTTTAGGAGGCTAGAAGTCCAAATTCAAGGTGCCAGCTCTACGGGAAGTCTTTCTCTTTCTGTCAACTCTGGGGAAAGGCCCTTATTTGTTGGTTTCCTGGTGATCTTCACATGGTGTGGCATCTATTTTCTCCAATTTCTGCTTACTTCTCTGTGACTAATCTGTTCTTTTTACATCTTAAAGGTGATTGGCTTAAAACATACCCTACACAGATATGGTCTCTTAACATAACAGAGAAAACCCATTCCCAAATGGGATTATAACCACAGGTAGAGGTTAGGATTTACAACACATATTTTTGGGGAATACAATTCAATCCATAGTATCGATATATATACATCTATATATATATATATAAATATACATACACAGTTAATATCTGTGATATATATTGAATATATATACATTTACATATGTGAGCGGAGCCCTGTTGGCACCATGGTTGAGAGCTACAACTGCTAACCAAAAGGTGAGAAGTTCAAATTCACCAGCTGCTCCTTGGAAACCCTATGGGGCAATTCTACTTTGTCCTGTAGGGTCACTATGAGTCAGAATCGACTCAACAGCAACGGGTTTGGTTTTAGTTTTTGTATATGTGAGTATGTGTATATATGTTTATTCTGTTTCTTAACGGAGAAGTATAAATTTGTAAGTTTGATGTTTCTTTCAGTTGATGAGCTTCCAATTCTCTTATTTGTCAGGAGTTCCCTCGTGTATCATCTTGTTGAAAGACACTGGAGTGCCTTCCACCATTGATATCAGTAGGGCAAAAGCTTCTCTTGCTCTGTCCCTCGAAGGCAGCACATACGCATGTGACTTGGGAGCAACTAATCAGATGTCCCAAACCAAGCCTTTGCTTCTCAAGTGAATGTCACAAGGAATTAAGGGACATTAGAATTCCTTCAAGGCAGTATCAGAGACTATGTCCTAGAGCCAGAAGTCCTGTACTGACTGTTTCTGATAAAAGACAGCTGTTGTGCTTCTGGCTTCTTGGCTGTAAGGCGGGACCTTGGTGCTAAGCCTGGTCACAAGTCTCCCATTAATTCTATGCCTTATACTATATTTTTTTCAAATAGTGCACCCATTTGAATAATGTACACACATATAATGCACAGAAATGATGAAATTATGTAAAAAAGTCCTTGCATAGCATGCCGATGCATATACCATTGCATGTCTTATGACATTTCCAGAAGTGAATTTTGGCATCATTCACCCTCATTCAGTAGTCCAAAAATGTTACTGTTACTGATTAAATTGTGTCCCTCCAAATATGTGTATCAACTTGGCTAGTCCATGATTCCCAGTACTACATGATTGTCCACAATTCTGTCATCTGGTGTGATTTTCCTATGTGTTGTAAATCCTACCTCTGTGATGTTAACGAGGTGGGATTAGTGGCAGTTATGTTAATGAGGCAGGACTCAATCTATAAGATTAGGTGGTATCTTCAGTCAACTTCTTTTGAGATATAAAAGAGAGAAGTGAGCAGAGAGACATGGGAATCTCATACCACCAAGAAAGTAATGCCAGGACAGAGTGCATCCTTTAGATCCAGGATCCCTGTGCAGAGAAGCTCCTAGACTGAGGGAAGATTGATGAAAAGGACCTTCCTCCAAAGCTGACAGAGAAAGCCTTCCCCTGGAGCTGATGCCCTGAATTTGGACTTGTAGCCTACTAAACTATGAGAGAATAAACGTCTGTTTAAGCCATCCACTTGTGGTATTTCTGTTATAGCAGCACTAGATGACTAAGACAGTTACTTTTGATCATATTTGTATAATAAAGGTATAAGTCACCATCAAGAAGTCATGGATCAATTGAAACTGCACTTGTTTCTATTAATTTAAGTTGATAATTATACCCCTGTCGCTTTTGAGTCATCAGTAGGAACCTTGAACCTACTGCCATAAATCACATGCTATCAATTGGAAGTGTACATAGAGTGAAGCCTTCACTGGCATAAATGGTATTAAGTATCTATCAATAGGAATCTCGTTTCAATCTGCATTGACATAATTATCACAGTTGTTTTCCGACTCGGGCTTTTAATTGGAGGAGTAAACAAAGCAAAACTGATGCATGATCACTCTTGGCTCAACAGTTGAATGCAAAAATCTTATCAGATCATCTTAAATGAAACTATTAAGCTATATTAGGTCTGCTTATTTCATAGTCTAATTATGTCTTTGATCAATGATCATAAGTCACATTAGTCATACGCTTGTGAGCATATAGAAAGACCCTTGCTTCTTGTACATCTCACATTTGAATTTTGCAATCTCTTTACTAGAACCAGTTAGTTATTGATTATATTATGCACATTTTTTTCAGTTAATAAATCTAAATCTTTGAACCTTTTAGGATCATGGTGGGAATTAAATGCAAGACCTACACTATCAACTTCAAACTGAAAGTCATTGCAAGGGTGGAAAAAACAAGCAACAGAGCAGCAATGAGAGAGTTAGAGGTTGGAGAGTCATCCGTCCGTGAATGAAGAAAGGAGAAAAAGGAGCTGGAAAATATGAATCTGCAAAAACACACGTGTCCTGGGCCCAAAGTGAAATGGCCTGAGCTGGAGAATGATTTGAAAGAGTGGGTTATTTCTGAAGGCAACAAAATCAAGCTGTGTCTACTGTCGCAGTTAAGATCAAAGCACAGCTTCTGGCAAATGAAAGAGGAATCCCAGATTTCAAGGCAGTTTTCACATGGATTTCTAAATTCATGAAAAGGAATGGCCTTTCCATGAGAATGAGAACTGCTGTAGTCCAGCAACTTCTGGATGATGGGGAACAAAAGATGATCAACTTTGAAGGGTTCGCAGAGTCAGATGATGATGATAATGAATGAATAAACTACAATGGCCTATTTTAAGATGAAATCACAATTTCTTCTGGTGACTCTTACTGTTGATTTCAAAGACACTGATTATCAAAAATTATGTTTCAGTTTAAGATGTATGAAAGCAATAAAGTATAAACAACATTTTGTTCTTGTAGTGTTAGGCCTAATATCATTTCTAACTTACTAATTTCTAACTCTGTGCATTCATATGGTTTCAACATGGCATCCCAATTACATCAGGAGCCCATTCAGTTCACTGTTAGTTGAACTTGGATTAGGAAAATATTTACCTTAAATGAAGCTTCCATGAGATCAGTTTTATCCCGGTAACATTAAATCTAGAGCACTGGTGGTGCAGTGGTTAAGAGTTCGGCTGCTAACTAAAAGGTCAGCAGTTTGAAGCCACCAGCCTCTTCTGGAAAATTCTATGAGGCAATTCTACTCTGTCCTATAGGGTCACTATGAGTCAGAATCGACATGTTGGCAATGAGTTTCTTCCTTTTTTTAAACCCATTGGACAGAAAAAAACATTGAAATTGAAATCAGCAACGTAAAAATACTGGTATAGCGTGCATGTGAAAATAATGCATGGGGTTGTGTAGTTTGCAAAAAGGTATAGGGCATGCCTTATTTGTGTAAAAATATGATAATTTTTCAACATTTTTGACAAAAAATTAATTTAGAGAAATAAGAAGGAAAGAGGTTTATTAATAGGAACTACAGTAGGGACTGTTGTTGTTGTTAGGAACTGCCAACTCAGCTCCAACTCTTAGCGACCCTATGTACAACAGAACAAAATACTACCCAGTCCTGTGCCATCTTCATGATCATTGCTATGTTTAAGCCCATTGCTGCATCCACTGTGTCAATCTATCTCATTGAGGGTCTTCCTCTTTTTCATTGATCCCCTACTTTACCAAGTATGTCCTTCTCCAAGGACTGGTCCCTCCTGATAACATGTCCAAAGTACAAGATGAAGTCTCACCATCCTTGCTTCTAAGGAGAATTCTGGCTGTACTTCTTCCAAGACAGGTTTGTTCTTCTTCTGGAAGTCCGTATATTCATTATTCTTCGCTGACACCATAATTCAAAGGCATCAATTCTTCATTGGTCTTCCTTATTCATTCTCCAGCTTTCACATGCATATGAGACGACTGAAAATACCATGGCTTGGGTCAGGTGAACCTTAGTCCTCAAAGTGACATCTTTGCTTTTTAATACTTTAAAGAGGCCTTTTGCAGCAGACTTTCACAATGCAATATGTTGTTTGATTTCTTGACTGCTGCTTCCATGGACATTGATTGTGGATCCAAATAAAATGAAATCCTTGACAATTTCAATATTTTCCTTGTTTATCATGTTACATATTGGTCAAGTTGTGAGGATTTTTGTTTTCTTTATGTTGAGGCATAATCCATACTGAAGGCTGTAGTCTTTGATCTTCATCAGTAAGGGTTTCAAGTCCTCTTTGCTTTCAGCAAGCTAATTTGTTTCATCTGCATACTGCAGTTGTCAATGAGTCTTCCTCCAATCCTGATGCTGCATTCTTCTTCGTATAGTCCAGCTTCTGGCATTATTGCTCAGCATACAGATTGAATAAGTATGGTGAAAGATACAACCTTTATGTATATCTTTCCTACATATTATTAAATATACACCTATGAATTCTGTCTTAGTTATGTAGTGCTGCTATAACAGAAATACCACAAGTGGATGGCTTCATCAAACAGAAGTTTATTCTCTCACAATCTAGGAGTCCAAATACAGGGCGTCATTTCCAGGGGTAGGCTTTCTCTCTCTGTCAGCTCTGGAGGAGGGTGTTTGTCTTCATTCTTCCCCTGGACTAGAAGCTTCTCAATGCTCTTCTCCTGGCGCTACTTTCTTGTTGGTATGTGGTCCCCATGTCTCACTGCTCGCTTTTATTTCTGTTTTATATCTCAATAGAGATTGATTTAAGGCACAACCTAATCTTGTAGATTGAGTCCTACCTCATTAACATAACTTCTTCTAATCCTACTTCATTAACATCATAGAAATAGGATTTACAACACATGGGAAAATCACATCAGATGACAAAATGGTGGACACAATAGTAGGAATCATGGCCTAGCTATATTGAAATACATTTTGGGGGGACACAATTAAATCCAGAATGGAGTTTAATTGTCAGTGACCTTTTTTTTTGTAGAGTCAGTCCTCTAAAGTATGTGTAGAATTGGAAGATTCTATACATTCTAAGTTTCAAAAATGTTCTCTTCAGAAAGCTTACCAGGTCTGCAAAACACAGCTCCTTTTGAAGAAGAGAAAGCGGGAACGCAATTAGTGGGCTTTGATGGCAATAATAACTAAGAGATATGCCCTCTGTTTTCTTTCAGATGCACAAAGAGTCCCCTTTAATGTATAATGGGGCAACAGAGAGGAGGAGAGGACTTGGGTTGGAGAGAAGAGGCGGCAAACCAGCTCTTATCCCTAGATGGAAGCTAATCATGAAAAGCTGCCCCACTATAGCTGCTGCCTTTTGAAACATGCATACATACGGAGTTTTGAGTAAACACCATCCCCTTGCAGGGATGTTAGACTCCTGACATGGCCCGTTATTTCACCCTCCGGCCCCCTGTACTGACTGCATCTTATCTAATTAGCATGTGTGACAGTCAATTTATTTTTTAGTCCAGCAACTATGGAAACAAGCTTAATTCCTGATTTAATCTTGTGGAAGCAATAATGTTAATTAAAAACTTATTCTCTAAATTAAAAAAAAAAAAACTTCATGCACATTTTTGATATGTTGTCATTATTAAGATATTTGGTATTAAGATATTACAGACAAACCAAAAACCAAGCCAAACCCATTGCTGTTGAGTCGATTCCGACTCATAGTGAACTTATAGGATAGAGTGGAAATGCGGGGTTTCTAAGGAGTGGCTGGAGGATTCGAATTGCTGACCTTTTGATTAGCTGCCGAGCTCTTAATCACTGCACCACCTGGGCTCCATTACAGATAAGGGACTCCAAATATTTCCAACACTTGGAAATTTAAAAAAAAAAAAAAAGATACTTACCCTTGAATTCAGCTTTGCTGTACTAATGAAGAATCTGGGACTTGAGCAGTATTTCTGGGAAAGAAATATTTTTTCCTATCAAAGTTTAGCAGTGTGAGGCAGTGTATGTTCAAGACACAGTTAGAGCTAACTGAGAAATGAAAAATCAACAAGAAATGATGTTTTATATCATTGTTAATTAGCTGTTGAGGGTCTACTAGGTGCAGACAGTGATAGAGATCAATCTGATTTAGCATCAATCCAGAAGTTAAGTAAATTAAATGAAAAAGGTGAAAAGAACCTCATCATGTTGGGAAAGGGAAGGAAAAGTTCCATATTTAGCCACATTACATGAATTAGTTATGCTATGGCCATACACAAACAGATGGTTGGGTATGTTGTTAGGGTCTTTTGATTGCTGAGGAACTAAGATTCTCTGCTACCACTTAGAGTTACAGAATTTGTTGTAGAGCAAAACAAACAAAAAGTAAATTGCCTTTGACTGGGACTTATGGAGAATCCATGTGTTACAGAGCAGAACTGTGCTCTGTAGGGTTTTCAAGGCTGCGATCTTTCAGAAGTAGATCGCAGCATCTCTGGGTGTGTTTGAGACACCAACCCTTCAGTTAGTAGTGGAGTGCTTAACCATTTGTGCCATCCAGGGACTCCTTGCTGCAGAGATGTGGCCCTCAAATAGTGATCAAAGGGGCTCTGGGTGTCTGAGACCTTTCAGGGGGTCTGCAAAGTCCTTCTTTTTGCAACTAAATATCTGTGGGAGGCCAAATTTTCTTCACATACTTCAACCAAAACAACGTATGGCAGCAGATTGAACAAAAGCAGATGTGAGAATCTGGTTGTCTTTTGTTCAGCCAGAAATTACAGAGGGTTACAAACATGTAAAACAATGGCATTCTTCTCACTAATTTTTTGTTTTGGAAAATAAAGTTGTATTTTTATAGAAGTTTTGTTATTTTAAATTTGTTAGATAAATCTTTTAAAAATTTCTTGGTTTTAATTTATAATACCATAAATGCGGAAAGATATATTTCATATAACAAAAAGCTTTTTGGGTGTCCATGAACAGATGAACTGATAAACAAAATGTCGTATATATAGAAACCTGTTGTGTGGAGTCGACTCTGACTCGTAGTGACCCTACAGGACAGAGTAAAACTGCCCCACAGGGTTTCCAAGGGGTGGCTGGTAGATTTGATTTGCTGACCTTTTCGTTAGCAGCCAAGTTCTTAACCACTGTGCAATCAGGGCTCTGGTGCATATGTACAATGGAGTATTATTTAGCTATAGAGAAATGAAGCTCTGATACACACTACAACATGGGTGAATGTTGCAACATTAATCTGAGTGAAATGTGAGACACAAAATGATAAATATTGTATGACTTCACTTCTGAAATAATCTAGAATAGGTAAATCTATAGAGATAAAAAAGATAAATAGGTATCAGGGGTTGAAGGAGGGAGAAGGGAGAGTTTAAAAGAAAAAAAAAGAAAGCTTTTTTAAAGACTTCAGTCATTTTGAAGTGTAAAGGGTCCTGATATTAAAATTTAAAAAGTTTCAGACCTGCTGCTGTAAGGATTTAACTCATGGTAATGGGTGTAACTCATGGCAGCAACCATGTACAAACACAGTTAAAGCTGTGTGGTTGGCCTCGTACTGCCGAACTTGGAAAAGACGAGAAGTGGGAAGTAAGAATGCAGTCCATCCCATGGGAAGGGTTTACTTCAGCAACAGGAATTTGTTGACACTCCAAGCCCGTTTTTTGATTACTTGGTCCTAGCTTTCCTCTGTTATTACTTTTAATGCTTCTATTAGCACCAACACTGATATTACATAATTTATTGTCTAAATCTGGACATTTTTGAGAGTACAAGAGGGTATTGTTAACAATTACCCCATAAAAGATTTAAACTGGCTGCCATCTTTCTTATCATGTCCAGTAACTACCCTCAAGATAGAATTGCTGAGTCTAAGCACATGAAAACTGTTTCAGATTCTGTTATTTCAGAGACGTTAATACCAGTGATTACATTAGGCACGATCTGATTACGTTTCAGCGTGTGTTTCTGTATTTGGTCTGTAAATCATTTTGTTTTTCAAAGTTAAGTTCTAAAATTAGGAGCCCTGGCGGTACAATGGTTAAAGCGCTTGACTGCTAACCGAAAGCGGGAGAAAGATGTGGCAGTCCGCTTCCTAGAGATTTACAGCCTTGGAAACCCTATGAGTCAGAATTGACTCGATGACAGTAGGTTTGGTTTTTTGGGGTTTTTAATTCAAAGAGGGTAGCTATACTACATAATGCTTATCATGTTTTAACGCCATCGTCATGCAATGAAGAGTAGAATTGATTGAATCTATTTGATTAAATCTAGACAACACATTCTTTGGGGAGGAGGCTGCTTCTCTGATTGAGGGCGGAGCCTTTGTACCAGGCAATGTAAAAGCCCTCTGTACCTCAGACGAAAGTCACTGCGGAGGAAGCAGAGACTCAGAGCGGACGTCTGCCATTCAGGACTCCAGCCGAATGTCTCCAAGTCAAGGTAAGCCGGCCCTGTCTTATTTTTCTCTCTTTGAACACAACTTCTCTTTCGAATACCTTCACATTTGAATTTCCAAAAGGAAAAGCCAATCTTGTCCCGATGGCGCAGCAGTTAAGAGATCGGCTGTTAACCAAAAAGTTTGCAGTTCAAATCTACCAGTCGCTGTTTGGACACCCTATGGGGCAGTTCTACCCTGTCCTATAGGTTCTAGGTTCGCCATGAGTTGGAATTAACTGGACAGCAACGGGATTTTTTTTTTTTTTTGGTCCTATGTCAGAGAACTTTCCAACATCACCGTCTATTTTTTTGCATATTAACCTCAGGTCATTTTTACATGTATATGCTTTTTTAACTACAGTGTATGTGTCATTGAAAAATCTTTCCTTTTTATTTTCTAACGTTATTTCTTAAAGACTTTTCTGGGTTTTCATAAATAAGTATACTTATAAGTACACTTGCCACTTGTACTTGTATTATAATTAACCTAATCATTGCATTATTGTTTCATAATTAGATTGCTTTTGGTCATTTGGGATCATAAGTAATAATAAAAAGAACTACTTTTTTACATAGGTGGCATTATTTCATTTGTTAAATTATTTTCTTAGTTACCTTCCAAGGTGTGTTAGGCTAGCGCTTTTGGATTGCAAGCGACATGTTTAATTTGCCTTAAAAAAATAGTTAAAAAAAAAAAAAAAGATAACAGGATTTAAGAAAGATTATCTCTATTGCCATCCAGTCAGATCCCATTAGACTGAACTGTCACTCAGGCATTGGAAGGCTTCAGATGACTCCAGGTTCCATGTGGGCAGATAGGCTGTCTATTGTTACATACATTTGCACCTCCTGAGTCTAGTTGAGACCTGGCGTGTGGAGGCTGTAAATAAGTAAGAATGGAGAGGAGTCAATGTATCCTAGGATGCAGAACAGTTTTAGCAAGGCAGTTTTCTGGGCTGGCCACCGAAGTGTCCAATTGCTATATACTCTGTCTCTCGGTTTCTAGTGTTGTTGACTGTGCTCCTTTCTGTCTCTGAATCTGTTTATTCAGTTCCAACTGAATGTGTGATTTGTGAATTCTTAGTAAGAGAAAGTTTTTTAGTTACTCAATGCAGGCCCTTTTTGGGGAAGAATTAATGATTCACAACATCTCGTAGTCACTGACCAGGCTTAGATGGCTGTCTTTGGGTCATGGGCTTACCTGGTTCAATCAGCCATGCCCAGAAGGTCAGAGTTAGCTTACCCAAAGTAAGGCAGCCTTGTAGTAAGGCCCAGAGGAAGCTCTAGGTGCAACCGAGCTTCTTAAGCTTTGGGAGCAGCTGCGGTAACTGACGGGTATCATCCTTGTCATGAATGCCTTTTTGGCTTTTTGCTCAGACATGATGATTATTTTAGAGAAGTTAATACCAGTGATATTTTCATTCACACTCACTCAAGCCTTGATTAGTTTTCCAAAAGTACTTTAAAGCACTTAATCAGAACAATATTTTGTCCTTAACATTCTACGATTCTACAATAGGCAGCTCATTTATTTTGTAATGGATTTTGCTAGTTTTCTTTAAATGGTAATTTTTTTTTTTAAATTCTGGGGGTCCCTTATAGCCACCTTTATGTGATGAGTAGAGTAAGATTGGCTTTATTTTTATGATTGATTTAGATGTGAAAATTCTTTGATTCTTGAACTGCAGGTGACTCACAAAGGAATACTGATTAAGGGTGGAGACTGCACGCCTAGACTGGATAAAGACCCAGTTCAGCTCACCTCTCACAGAGAGAACCTCAGCTGGAAGTCTTCAGACAAGGTAAGCTGCCCCCTCTGAAAAGACTATTTCCATTATCCTATTTCTCTTTGACCACTATCACCTCTGAAAGAGTTAGCATTGCCTTGCCCACTTTAGCACATTTTAATTTTTTTATATTAACTTAGTATTTTTCCACATGTGATTTCAGACACATCCTGATTACTAAAGAGCAGATCACGTACACAGGGCTCCCGATCGATTCCAGAAGCTAAGAAAGAGCTTTTTCAGCTCAGTTGACTGCTGACCCTCAAGAACTATGGCCAAGAGTCTGAAAGCAGAGGCGACCTGTCCTGTTTGTCTGGATTTTTTTCTCCAAACCTTTTTCTCTCTCCTGTGCACACACCTTTTGTTGCGATTGCATTCAAACTTGGATTCGCGAAAGGGAGGAGCCAATATTGATCTGCCCTATGTGTAGAAGAATGCATGAGAGATCTCTTTTGGAAGAATGGCAAATGATAGCATTGATATTTCTCATCAAGCAGCATGGTCCCCTACTGGAGCAAAGACTGCACTTGAGTGATAGACTCCTGAGGTGCCGAGAGGATATGACCCTGGATGCAGCTACCGCCAGCTCCTTGCTTGTGCTCTCCAGTGACCTTAGGAGTGTTCAGTGTGGGAAGATCTGCAACAACCCAGTGGAAGATCCCAATAGATTCACCTACATGACCTGTGTTCTCGGCACTCCCTGCTTCTCCACTGGCCGCCATTACTGGGAGGTAGAAGTGGAAGAGGGGAAAGAATGGACTCTGGGTGTCTGCAAGGAGTCTGTGGACAGAAAAGTGAAGGGCAGTTTATCCACTGAACATGGCTTCTGGATCATTAGCATGAAGGCAGGAGCAATCTACAGCAACTCCTTCCCACAGATCAGAATTTCTGCAAGCCCTAGCCTTCACCATGTGGGAATTTTCCTGGATATTGAGATGGAAGAAGTAAAATTTTTTGATGTTAGAAATGATGCCCTCATCTATACACATGAAGAACTCTCCCGTTCAGAGCCTTTGCGTCCATTCTTCTGTCCTGAGCAGCCTGGAGAAGGTGACAGTGGAGCGCCTCTGAGAATCTGTGCATGAGAAACTGAGTTCTTCCTAGAAGCTTTCAGAAAGGAGAATGAGATTTGACCTTGAAACACATCAGAATGACTGAGGGAGAGACAGCATGCTAGAGTGGAAAGATTCTGTAGATTTTATAGTTTTTCTTTTTTTGTAAACTTTGTAGCTGAGTGACTTTTGTAGATTTTGTAAGCTTTGCAACTAAATAAAATTATGGAGTCTTAGGGGATATTATTAAGCTCTCTCAGCCTCAGTTTCCTTGTCTATAAATGGGGATGATTGTATCTCAGCTGAATAGCCATGATGATTAGAGATAATATTGCACATTTGTTCTGTAACAAGTAATTAAATGGAGATTATTAGATTGTAAATTTATGAGATTATTAAATTTTGTGTATAGAAATAATATCTTTTTCATAATTTTGATACTCTTTTATATGATGTGATATCTGATGATAATATTGTCTGGGGAGAAAGAAGAATGAAAGCTTCCCATTTTTGGTGTCTAAGGTTTCTTGAAATCCAAAGAACTTTGACTAAGATATATAGTTAATAGTCACTCATTTTTTCTTATGGGAATTGTCCTTTACCTGATTCAATAATAGACATGTTGTGTGGTTATCAAACTGGCAGAGCAATATGATTGGCAAAGGGGCACCAATAGACTCAACCAAAGGATATCAAGTTTCTACAATGGCAAATGATTCTGAACCTCCCGGACTCCATTACATAAAGAGAGAAATTTCTCTGCTGAAGACTGGATCCCTGTCCTTCTGCCCACTAGGTGTAATTATGGGTACAGAACCCCCTGTACATTCTAACTTTCAGAGGGAAGACCATCTGTTTTTTTGGTTAGTCTTATACTTTCGAATTATTAAGTGCCTTTGGGGTTGTATTTCTTCTGATTTACTGAGTCAGCCATTCCTGCTTGATGTCTGCCCCACACAGGCTGGGTCAGGACATATTCTGGAATCTGCCTTTCGCTTCCTTGCCAAAGAGTCCTAGAATTGTCATCTCCCTTCTCTTTCCAATTCCACTGGCAAGGGGAGCAGCTCACCCTGACTTCCATGATAGTTTTATTTCGGGGGCCTCCTTGCCCTTTCCTAACACTGGGCCCGGGATGGCTCCACCTGATTCACCTCAACAGATCTTTATAACATTGAATACCATTGGGAAATGGTTCATCCTGGAATGGTTATTTAACATTTGTGATCTTGAACTCAAGCAAGAAATATAATTTACACTGTTGTCTAGTACATAATGGTGTATGAAACAAGTTTTCCAAACAATACTTATCCTTATGATGCACTATAATTTTCTCATTGTACTTCATTAGGAAAAAAAATTGTCTCACACACTAATTTGACTTTACAATTCACCAGCTGATTGCGACCTGCAGTTTGAAAAACTGGGAAGGGTCCTGGTCTCCATAAGCAAAGGGTTCCATATGCCTTCTCAGATATTTGCATTCTAAAGACGGGCAGCTCCAGTTTCTCTAGAACCAGAAGTAATGGCTGGCCTTTCATTTACATACTCAAGGTTCTTTCAATGACTACTTGCTTCAAAGGACTTTCTGTCTCCTCATGGAGTTTTAAATTCCAAGCTTCCTTCATCTTAGATGATGAACCAGAGAAATTTGTTTCCCCATACAGGAGGAGAAAATGTCAGTGGCTAATGACTGGCAGGAGCCCTGGTGGCACAGTGGTTGAGAGCTACGGCTGCTAACCAAAAGATGGCAATTTGAATCCACTAGCTGCTCCTTGGAAATCCTATGGGGTAGTTCTGCTCTGTCCTATAGAGTTGCTATGAGTTAGAATTGACTCCACGGCAACAGGTTTACAGGTGATGATTGGCTTAAGGTCCCTGGGTGGTGCAAGTGGTTTGTGATTGTCTGTTAACCTAAGGTTGATGGTTCAAACCCACCTTATGGTTCTGTGGAAGAAAAGCCCGGTGATTTGCTTCAGTAAAGATTACAGCCAAGAAAATCCTATAGAGCAGTTCTACTCTGTAGCACATGGGGTTGCCGTGAGTCAGAATCAACTCTACAGCTACTTTTTAATTTTTTTTTAGTGATTAGCATGGTTCCTCTCTCCTACCTGATTGAATCACTGTGGCCAAGGGGATGGGAAATCACGATAGGACAGGATCATGTTTATTCTGTTACCAAAATAGTTCACACCCGAATCCTTAGCATATATCTCTCCATTGCTACAAACGTAAATCTACATCACTCATGTCCCGCCTGGACTAGTGCGACAGCCTCCTCTTTCTTCCCTGCTCCAAAAGTCAGAAAACCAAACCCTTTGCCATCGAGTCGATTCCAATTCATAGCGACCCTGTAGGACAGGGTAGAACTGCCCCACAGGGTTTCCAAGGAGCATCTGGTGGATTTGAAGTGCTGAACGTTTGGTTAGCAGCTCAGCTTTTAACCACTATACCACTATACCCGCTCCACTCCTGCCATTTTCCACCCAGTAGTCAGAATGATTCTCTTAAACTATCAATAAGATCAATCAAGTTATTCCTGTCTTAAACCTTGAAAAGACTTAAAAGGGCAATGAAAAATACAAGACCAAATGGGCAATTCCTGCCCAAAAGCATGACAAGAAAGCAGGAAGGGAAGGGAAAACTCGATGAATGGTCATGGAGAACCTGGGGTGGAGAAGGGGAGAGTGTTGACACATTGTGGAGATTGCAACCAAAGTCACAAAACAATTTGTGTATATATTTTTGAATGAGAAACTAATTTGCACTGTAAACTTTCACCGAAAATATAGCAAAATTTAAAAAATAAAAATTAGAGAAGTGAAAAAAAAAAGGACAATGAGAGTAAATCCCAGAGGTTAAAGGAAAGAAAAAAGAAGATGAGAGCTACCTCTGGCTCCAACCTACACAACTCAATCCTCTCCACCTGGGTCAACCTACACAACTCAATCCTCTCCACTTAAACTTTCTCAAAAATTTCTACAGATTTTGAGAGGGAAACTAATTCCGTCCTACTGGGATGTAGTCAATTTGAGTCATTTTATTTGGCCACAAAGGCCAAGATGAACTAAGCAGGTTAGAGTTATGCTCCTGAATCCTGGCTGAACATTGGAGCCACTTGCCTAGATCCACACCCCAAACCAATCAAATCATGATCTCTGGGGATGGGGCCCAGGCAGTGGCATTTTTCAAAATTCCTTAAGTGATTCCAATGTGCAGCAGGGTTGAGAATCACTGGATTAAGGTGCTGGTTTCTAAACTTTATTGTGCGTCGGAGTCCCCCGGATGGCCTGGCACCATCCCAGAGTTCAGCAGGTTGGGGCGGGGCCCAGGAATTTGCATTTGTAACAAGTTCCCAAGAAATAGTGATGAGGACTACACTTTGAGAACAAATGGACTAGAGGATACAGCGCACCTTGATGCTGAAGTCTGTGTTTACAGGTGAAGAGTTTTTACAAAAATGATAACAAAAATTCAACTTGCTATTATAAATTTGTAACTGATGTTTTAAAAATTAAGAACAATTTTTCCTTCAGTGATATGACTTTGCACCAGATTTTTTTGTTTTTGTTTTTCAATGGAACAAACTCAGTGTCACTGTATATGTGGTCTTGTTCAATTTTTAATGAGATTCCCACCTTTTAAAAAAACTGGAACAAGTGAACAGAAGGGAGGGAGGGAAAAAAAGAGGTTGGGTGATGATGTTATTGGGAATTAGATCAGTGTGTTAATAAAACTCTTAAACAGCATTATTGCCCTTCTGGCTTACCCCTTTCCAAACCCCCACCACAAGAGATCACAACATCTCCATCAACAATTCCTTTATCTTGATAATACTCAGAAGTGTATACAAAAAGGGCTGTTCTCTATAATGATCCAAGTCTGTCTGTTCCTCAATATATTGTGTTTTAGAATTTTCTGCAAGAAAAAGTTTCTTGCTGGGCCAGCTTTTTTTCATAGGAAGTATCTAGGAAGAAATGAGGAAATTTTATACTTCATATGAGGTTACCAGTTGCTTGGGGATTCTTCCAGAAAATCTTGTGTGTTCTTATGTATATATTTTACCTAAATGATAATTTAGTATATGCTTTGTTTTGTACCTTACTTTTTTCACTTGAGAATATTTAAGGGGGTTGATTTTTAATGGTCTTTTCTCAGTACTCATATAATGAAGACTTCCTGTATTTTGTTTATCAACTCAACCAGTCAATTTTGTGAAAATAGTTCTCAATCTTACTCGTGTTACGTGTGTAAAAATACGATATATCCTTCCAATTATTCATAATTTTTACTTAAGAAAGTCACAGTTGGTTTCTGTAACTTGTAACCTAGAACATTGTAAATGATGCAAATGCTGAGAATAGATTAAATCTTGCCATCTAAGAAATTCTCTCCCCAAAATGAATACTGAAAACTATCAAATTGGTAGCTTTATGTAAAATGAGCCACCATATTGAATAACAATAATTTTTGTATCCCTAGACAAGTCCTCCCAAAATAAAAAAATAAGACAAGGTCTGTAGTTTTGAAATTCAGAGGACATTGAAACTTGGTTCTGTTTACATCTGTAAACCAAAATCTACTGCAATGGTTGCCCTTTCTTTACAAATCAGTATCTCAATTGTGGAGCCCTAATGATGAAGTGGTTAAGAGCTCAGGCTGCTGACCAACAGGTCAGCAGTTCGAATCCACCAGCAGCATCTACTCTGTCCTATAGGGTTGCTATGAGTCGGAATCGACTCAACAGCACACAACAACAACATCTCAAATGTTCTCAAAATGTTAAACGGTATGGTAGTATCACTGACATGTTTTTATAAATTATGTAAGGAAAAGCTACCTTATTATTATTTTTTACCTGTAAGACCATTCTAATAACCTTCCAAATCATGTGTATAGACTGAAATATAGAGTGGTTTAATAGAGCTAATCACTAAAACTATTAAAAGTTATAATCCCCCCAATAAAATGAATAGACACAGTCAAGCATTAGAAATTATTTCAATTTTTTAAATTGTTATGATATACAAAATGTTATTTCCTAGAAAAATTTTAAATAGCATTTTCATTTTTAAATGTTTTTAGAAATTTCAACTTATTGTGTAGAAAGAATTTTAAAAATTGCTTTTACAGCTACAATTGAGGAAGAACATAATAAAATAAGTTAAAGTAGCCCTAGTAAAAGTTCTTGGTCGATCATCTACATAATGAGATAAAATAATATTAGTAAAAGGGATTACCCTAACAACAGAATCAAGAAATTTTTTTACAGTGAACAGCTGTAAACATAGACAAGCATACACAGATAACCTCTTAACAGGCCCATTTGTGAAAAGATGATGACACTCAAGATAATTAAGAGGAGAAAAAGTAGTGGACTTCCTGTAAAATCCAGAACTACTCGTGGGATAATAGTTGTTTTGTTTAAAAAAAAATTG
This sequence comes from Trichechus manatus latirostris, assembly GCF_000243295.1. NCBI lineage: Eukaryota > Metazoa > Chordata > Mammalia > Sirenia > Trichechidae > Trichechus > Trichechus manatus. The sequence goes on from NW_004443953.1 coordinate 22,448,709, forward strand.
AGACTATCTTGTTTTCCTGAAAGTCATTCTTTTTGTAAGAATCCTTGGTTGCTAGTACATAAAAAGGCAATGACATCTCTGAAGGAAAGTCTAGATGAAACATGACAAATGGCAGGAATAAAAAATAGATCTAATAATATGTGGGAAACTGAAATTAGAAGTTGTGATAATATTACTATCTCCTTTTATGTTTCCAAAAGCTTTGAAAGAAAAGACAATGGATATACTATATAAAAAGTAAACCTTAAAGTATGGAATGTTCTATAGGATGTATCAAACAATTGCCTTGGCTGATGAAAAGTACAAGCAACATAAAAGCAAAATGATAGATACTAATGAATAATTTTTTGTTGTTGTTGTTAGGTGCCATTGAGTGAGTTTCAACTCATAGCCACCCTTTGTAAAACAGAACAAAACACTGCCCAGTCCTGTGCCATCCTCACAAACTTTGTTATGCTTGAGTCCATTGTTGCTGTCACTGTGTCAATCCATCTCATTGAAGATCTTCCTCTTTTTCGATGACCCTCTACCAAGTATAATGTCCTTCTCCAGGGACTGGTCCCTCCTGATAACACGTCCAAATTAAGTGAGACGTAGTCTTGCCATCTTGCTTCTAAGGAGCATTCTGGCCGGACTTCTTTCAAAGCAGACTTGTTCTTTCTTCTGGCAGTCCATGGTATATTCAATATTCTTCATCAACACCATAATTCAAAGGCATCACTTCTTCCTCTGTCTTCCTCATTCATTGTCCAGCTTTTGCATGCATATGAGATAATTGATAATACCATGGCTTGGGTCAGGCGCATCTTAGTCTTCAAAGTGACATCTTTGTTTTTTTGACACTTTAAAGAGGTCTTTTGCAGCAGATTTGCCCAAAGCAAGTTCTTGCATGAAAAATAAGTCTTCATTTCTCTGAGATAAATGCCCAAGAGTGCAATTTCTATGTTCTGTGGAAGTTCATTTTTAATTTTGAAATGAACTGCCAAGCTACCTTTCAGCATGGATGCATCATTTTACATTCTCACAAGCAATGTGTGGATGATTCAGTTTCTTTGCATCCTTGCCAGCATTTGGTGTTGTCACTATTTTTCATTTTAGCCATTCTGATAGGTGGATAGTGATATTACATTATAATTTTAATGTGTATTCCTTAATGGCTAAAGATGTTGAGTGTCTTTTCATATATTTATTTTTCATCTGTATATCTTCTTTGTTGATGCTTTATATATGTTTTACCTCAACACAAATAATAAAAACTATTCCCCTTAAGAAAAAAAGTGAAGGTTTCAAACTCTAGAGTCAGACTGCCTTACTGTGAGTCCCAGCTCTGCCACTTAACAGCTGTGTAAGCTTCTTAAAATTTTGTGTCCTTGCCTCAGTCTCCTCATCTGTAAAATGGTCTAGCAGAGATGATGTGGGTAATTAATATATTCATACATTTAAAACCCTTAAAACAGTTTCTATCAGATTACAAAGACAAAAAAATAAATAAAAAATTATCAAAAACAAATCTTTCCAAAATCTCCTTCTAGTTGTCTCTTCATTCTCAGCTGTTGGCTCAGTTCATACAAAGATTATAAGGTTGGAGCTCTGGTGGTGCACTGGTTAAGAGCTTGGTTGTTAACCAAAATACTGGAAGTTCAAATCCACCAGCCAGTCCTTGGAAACTCTATGGGGCAGTTCTGCTCTGTCCGATAAGGTCACTATGAGTTGGAATGGACTAGACAGCAATGGTTTTTTTGGTTAGTCTAAGTGTATTTGATATATTAACTCATTAAATCCTACAACAACCTTACAAGGTGGTTCTATATTTTACAGATGAAAAAATTGATTTACAGAGAGGTCAAGGAATGTGCCCAAGATTAGAAGCCAGCAGAGGGTAGGCTAGGGAATTGTTCTGTCCCCAGAGCACTACTCTTAACCATGAAGTAGGCAAATGGGAGAGAACTTTCTTCACCACTACAGATAAACCCATCTGCATATGGATGCATTTACTCTGTATTTCCTCCATTCACAATAAAATAAGAGTCTTGCATTCATCTAAGGTCAATCTCTACAACTATGCTTGAAACCAATCTCTGTTGCTTGTTGTCATGGATTGAGTTGTGTCCCCCAGAAATATCTATTAGCTTGGCTGGGTCATGATTCCCAGTGTTGTATGATTGTGTAATCTGATGTGATTTCCTTATGTGTTGTAAACTCTGCCACTATGATGAGATTATATGTGATCTCCTTATGTGTTGCAAATTCTATCACTGTGATGAGGTTATACTGATGAGGTTGACAAGATTAGATAGTGTCTGAATACAATCTCTTTTGAGATATAAAAGAGAGAAGTGAACCAAGACACATGGGAACCTCATACCACCAAGAAAGCAGTGCCGGGAGCAGACAGCATTCTTCAGACCTGAGGTTCCTGCTCTGAGATGCTCCCAGACCAAGAGAACTGATGCATCACAAGCACCTTCCTCCAGAGCCAACAGACAGAGAGAGCCTTCCCCTAGAGCTGATACCCTCAATTTGGACTTGTGGACTACTGGACTGTGAGAGAATGGACTTCTCTTTGTTAAAGCCATCCACTTGTGGTATTTCTGTTATAGCAGCACTAGATGACTAAGACACTTGTTTTTGGGCATTTGGATTATTTCTAGTTTGAGGCTATTGTAGATAAACCTTCTGTGAACATGTATGTACAAGTCTTTTTGTATACATATGTTTCCTTTCTTGTGGAAAAATACTTAGGGATGAAGTGCCTGGGTCATATGATAGGTGTTTGTTTAGCTTTTTATAAAACTCTCAAACTATTTTCCAAAGTGATTGCACTGTTTTACATTTTGACTAGGATTGCCAATATTTAATGTGGCTGGAACTACTTCTGAGTTAATGTCACAGCTTAGTTGTATAAATTCAAACACCAAACTCATGTGAGAAGAAACAAAAAGTTACAAATTTCCAGAGGACACTTTTCTATGCCTAATCAGAGAACAGGCCTGGTCAGATAATCTTCTTTGGTATCTTTCTATACAGCTGTGTGGGCTTATTTCGGTCCATCCTTTCATTGATGGTGTAGCACTTCAAATTTCCCTGAATTCCCTAATATTCATGGACCAAATGAAAATCAAACCCGTTGTGATGGAGTTGATTCCAATTCACAGCGATCCTATTAGACAGAGTAGATCTGCCCCATAGGATTTCCAAGGCTGTAATCTTTACGAAAGTAGATTGCTGCAACTTTCTCCCGTGGAGTGACTGTTAGGTTCGAACCACCAATCTTTCCATTAGCAGCTGAGCACTTAACCACTGTGCCACCAGGGCTCCTTTCGAGGACGAAAGGCCTTGGCAAATCATCTCCACTTCTCACCTTCCACTCCACACAATTCCCAGTTTCCACCCACACTGCAAATTGCAATAGCCTCCTCTCCTAGATTACGTTACCTTCTTTCTTTTTGTTCTTGGAGAAATTAAACCTGACTCATTTATTAACATTCACTTATGGATATTTACTATTTTGTTATTTCTACAGCAATACAAAACTCCTGGCCAGTGGACGAAATATAGTATCATATATTTACTTTGGTATAAGCCAAACAACAACATGAAATTAGAAAAATACAATAAAATCAAAGATTTTGAGTGGTTTTATGTTATGTGAGTATAACTTTTTTCTTTGCATCAGTTTGTAGAAATTATTGCCATTTCTTTTGAAATACGAAGATGACTAACTTTTCCCACAAACATTGGCACGCATATATTGTGAAGCTCTTGACCAGCACTAACAACAATAATTCCATTGTGATGGATATCTGAATACTGAATGAAGCTGAGAGAAATTTAAAAGAATTGGATTTACTGTGACCTCTACTCACTAAAGTTCAGATTCCATTGCTCAAAAGGCAGACACATTTCCTACTTACCAGATGTCAGCTGAAACATGGGATTTTTTTTTAGCTTAAAGACAACTCCCTCTACGTTTCCTTTATCAGTAATGAAATTCAAAGGAAATGGCTCAATATGAACTGTGACAGTTTGCCTTTATGGGACAATTGTATATAATGAAATCTGATCTTGAAACATCTTTAGAAGGTAGCTACCTTAGTTCACAATACTCTGAAAAAGATGAAAGCAAACAAAATTGAACTCTGCTTTAATGCTTTATCTAAAATATGTACAGAATATTAAACTTGTTGCCGTCGAGTCAATTGCAACTCATAGCAACCCTACAGGGCAGACCCTATAGGTTCTCCAAGGCTGTAATATTTACGGAAATAAACTGTCACATCTTTCTCCTGAGGAGTAACTGATAGGTTCAAACTGTCGACCTTTTGGTTAGCAGCTGAGCTCTTAACCACTGTGCCACCAGGGCTCCTGGTACAGAATATTAGGAGATACATATTATTTCAGAAACTTTGAGTGCAATACCAACATAGTTGTTCTTAATATGCAGTCGATTTTCCAGACTGTTATTTTGAAAGCAGTTATTTAACCTTCTCAGTTAATTTCTAATTAGGAAGTATAGATGTTTTCTGAAGAATAAAGAGAAAGGTCCATTAAAAACCTTTCATTGTATTCAGTAACGGTACTCTTGATGAAATCACGTCACAGAGTATCTCTTCTGAATAGTTTCTTTTACAAATCTGAATTTATATTTTTAACTCCTTTTAAAATCCACTCAGTAGGATCCAGTTTTTGAGTTAAAATTTTGAGGAGAGAGGAAAATATTCTGGTCAGCAAAATCCTTTCCATAAACAGCTTTCAGGAATCTGGTACAGGATGTTAGCGTTTCAGACTATGTAGCTTTTCTTCTTGAGAAATTTTAAGAGTGGATTTAACTCTCTTCAGAAACAGTGAGTTCAAAGTGATGAAATACAGTTTCCCTGCCTCCTCCCGATGACCTTCAGTTTAGTTTCAAAATTACTTTTAATATTTATACTTTACAATAATTCTCTATCATTATTTTAAGAGGTAATGTTCTTTCAGATTTTAGAAGCCAAGTGGCTAGAATTTTAGGAAGTTTAAGGTTTGCATTTGTTATTGTTGTTGTTAGCTGCCGTCCATCCAGCCCCTGACTCATGATGACCTCCCATGCTACAGAGTGAAGTGCTCCATAAGGTTTTCTTGGCTGCAATTTTTATGAGAGAAGATAGCTAGGCCTTTCTTTTGCAGATCCTCTGGGTAATATTTTTATTTACCTATAACAACAATGGTGAAAAATAGTACATTATTTCTATAAGAGTATAAAATTAAAAAAAGGGAAAAACTAAATAAATTTTAAAAAGGCATATTTCTTATAATAATCCATAAGTTTTTCATTCAGCTTCTAGATTTTTCCCCCGTACTCTGGCTTATCTCACATTCTAGACAGTAGAGTGGTTTCAACTGTAACTTGGAAGTGAATTTAATAGAACATCTGCCTTCTTAGGTGAGATAATTGCTGCTGTTGTCAGGTGCTGTCAGTTCTGACTCATAACAACCCTCAGCTACAGCAGAAGGAAACACTACCGATCCCGTGCCATCCTCACAATCATTGCTATGTTTGAGCCCATTGTTGCAGCCACTGTGTCAATCCATCTCGTTGAGGGTCTTCCTCTTTTTTGCTGACCCTCTACTTTATCAAGCATGATGTCCTTCTCCAGAGACTGGTCCCTCCTGATAACATATCCAAAGTAAGTGAGACAAAGTCTTGCCATCCTCCCTTCTAAGGAGAATTCTCGCTGTACTTTTTTCAAGGCAGACTTGTTCATTCTTCTGGCAGTCCATGGTATATTCAATATTCTTCATCAACACCATAATTCAAAGGCATCAATTCTTCCCCTGTCTTCCTCATTCATCGTCCAGCTTTTGCATGCATATGAGGCAATTGATAATACCATGGCTTGGGTCAGGCGCATCTTAGTCCTCAGAGTGATATGTTTGCTTTTTAACACTTTAAAGAGGTCTTTTGCGGCAGATTTGCCCAATGCAATACTTTGTTTGATTTCTTGACTTCTGCTTCCATGGACATCGATTGTGGATTCAAGTAAAATGAAATCCCTGACAACTTCAATCTTTTCTCCATTTATCAGGATGTTGTTTACTGGCCTAGTTGTGAGGATTTTTGTTTTCTTTATGTTGAGGTGTAATCTATACTGAAGGCTGTAGTCTTTGATCTTCATCAGTAAGTGCTTTAATAGATCTTAAATTTAAGTTGACCTGATATGGCATTTAATAGATTAAACTACCACAAATTACTTCAGCAGAAAATTGCTATCAAAATGGCTCTCAAACTGTTCTGAGATGGATAACATAGGAATAGCAACATGACAGAGGAAAAATAATTCTGGATCTGAAACCAGAAGCCTTGAGTTCGTTCGTCTGCTTCTCTACGATGTTTATTTACTTTGGACAAGTCATTTACACCCTTTCTTCTCTATAAAATAGGTACAAAAATAATTGTTCTACCATGTTATTGGAATTTTAAAAGAATGAAATAATTATACAAATCATTATACAAATTAAAACTATAAAGTTTTAGAAAATGCAAAATATTAAATTTCATGGCTTTATCATATTTATAATGCAATGACTTAGAATCACAGATTTTCAGAGCTAGAATGAACAGAGATAATTTTCTAGGTTCATGTTTTCTAATCACTTTTTGGTCACAGACCTTATTGAGAATTTGATAAAAATTCTAGATATTCTACCAAGAAAAATACATACACTTACAGGTAAACAAAATACTGCATATAATTTCCTGTGTTTTACGTATCCTGAGTATTGTCTGATAATTTCCATGTTTTATTCTACAGAGTGGAAATGAGACCTAGAGAAGTGCTGAGATGTAACTGAGGTCACATAGAAAATTTAAATTACAGATGAGTCGAGAGTGCACAACTCCTCACTCACACTCCAGTGCTCTATTTCCCTAGACAAATGATGCTTCTAACCAAAACGTTGGCACTTCGAACCCACCCAGCAGCTCTGTGGGAGAAAGATCTGGTGATCTGCTTCCATAAAAATTACAGTCAAGAAAACCCTATGGGGCAGTTCTACTCTGTCACATGGGGTTGTTATGAGTCATAATTGATTTTATGCCCCCCAGTAACAACAGTAACAACAGGAACAACAATGAACCTGGTCTATATCAAAAAGACACCTCAGGAGCCAATACAAGGCAAAGCCCTCTCAGCCTCCACTACCTCTTTTATCTGATTTCTACATTGGGCTTCCAATATTCCGTCATAATATTGATAATAATAATAATAAAGTTTGGAAACTACTGCTGCAGAAGAAGAGCAAAACAATAGATATGAAGTGAGAAAAGCAAAAAGATACCAGAGTCAGGATTCTTTTTTCATTCTCGTCGCAGAAAAGTGTGGCTCCCAGAAATTATGGGATTCTTTAAAAACCACATAGTGTATAGTCCAGGCATAAATAGCCATAAAGATATTAAGGAAATTCAATTTAATATTTTTAAAACTCCCAAGAAAGAAATCCCCAGACCCACATGGCTTCACTGGAGAATTCTAGCAAACATTTGAAGAATTAACATCAGTTCTACATGATCTCTTCCAGAAAATAGAGAAAACATATCCCAATTCATTTTATGAAGCTAGTATTACCCTGGTAACAAAACCAGGCCAAGGCAGTGCAAAAATGGGAACTAAAGTTCAGTATCTCTCATGAATATAGACACAAAAGTCATTGCCCAAATAATAATAAATAGAATTTAGAAATATATAAAAAGAGTTATACACCGTGAACAAGTAGATTTATTTCAGGGATGGAAGGGTACTTTATATTTGATATAAATCAATACACTCCTCCATATTAACAGGCTAAAAGAGAAATATAGCATGGTCATTTTAGTTACTGTAAAAAAGCATTGGAAAAAATTCAACACCTGTATCATGATAAAAATTGTCAGCAAATTAGGAATTAGAGGGAAAATTCCTCACTACAAAAAATCTACATCTAACATCGTACATAATAATGAAAAACTAAATGTTTTTCCCTTAGATCTGAAACAAGGCAGGATGTTTGCTCTTGCCACTCTTATTTAACATAAAAAAGAAGTTCTAGCCTGTGCATTAAGACAAAGAAAGGAAATAAAGGCATAAAAATCAAAAGGAAAAAAATAAACAGCCCTTATCTGCAGATAGCATGATTGTCTATGTAGAATATCCCAAGAAATCTACCAAAAAGCTTCCTAGAACTAATACCTGATTTCATCATGGTCACAAGAAACAAGATTAATTTTAAAAAAGTGTGTTTCTGTATATGACCAATGAACACATGAAACCAAAATCTAAACTATATAATACGATTTGCAATCACTCAAAAAATGAAATACTGAGGAATCTCTAAGTAAACAATACTAAATAAATACTAAATGCTTAAGATAAAGCTAATGAAACATACAGAGGGCTTGTATGCTGAAAACTACAAAACACTGATTTAAAAAAATCAAGAAATATCTAAATAAATAGAGAGGCATACTGTGTTCATGAATTGAAAGCCTCAACATAGTAAAGATGTCAAATCTCTTCAAACTGATATAAGTTTAAGAAAATTTCTATCAAAGTCCCAGCAAAATATTTTTTAGATATAAACAAGATTATAGGGTAGGTATACAATCTAGAATAATTATTTTTTAAAAGGAAAAGAATAAAGTTGGAGGAATTGCTCTACCCACTTCTAAGACTTTATATATAGCTATGTTAATCAAAAATTATGTAGTCCTTTACCATAAGATTAGAAGAACTGGATGATAGCCAGCTACCACTACTGAATGTTTTGATCAAAGATTCTAGAGAAGAATCCTGATCAAAAGGGGGAAAATTCAGAAGATAATTTAAAATCCCCATGGACTCCAGACTTTCTGGAGCCAGGAAGTTTGCATGAACACCTGAAACTATTGCCCTGAGATGATCTGTAAACCTTAAACCAAAATTATCCCCTAAATTCTTCTGTAAACCAAACAAAAGTTTCAATTAACCAGTAAAAAATGTTTTCCTTGAGTAAACTGACAGCAGCAACTTGAAAGATTAGATAGGAACCTGTTATCAATTGAACTGTTTCTCCCAAAAATATGTGTTGTAAATCCTAACATCTGCTTATGGTTATAATCCCATTTGTGACTGGCGTGAGTTTGTTATGCTAATGAGGCAGGAGTAGGTTATGTCAATGAGGATTAGATTATGTTTATTATGTTAATGAGTATATATTCTCAACAATAACAACAAAAAAAATTTTTTAAAGTCAGGAAAAAAATTGTGTGGTACTGACACAAATACACAGATCAACAGAACAAAATAGAGAATCCAGAAATAAATCCAAACAAGTATACAAATACATAGATCAACACAAATACATAGATACAC